>NC_086445.1:1016689920-1016961453 GCF_028390025.1 Pseudophryne corroboree | reverse complement strand
CCTGCCCCATACATCCCACTACTACCTACATCCTGCCCCTGCTCTGCACTACTACTCCCATCCTGCCCCTTACATCCCACTACTACCTACATCCTGCCCCTGCTCTGCACTACTACTCCCATCCTGCCCCTTACATCCCACTACTACCTACATCCTGCCCCTTGCTCTGCACTACTACTCCCATACGTTCCCTTACATCCCACTACTACCTACATCCTGCCCCCTGCTCTGCACTACTACTCCCATCCTGACCCTTATATCCCACTACTACCTACATCCTGCCCCCTGCTCTGCACTACTACTCCCATCCTGCCCCTTACATCCCACTACTACCTACATCCTGCCCCCAGCTCTGCACTACTATTTCCATCCTGTCCCTTACATCCCACTACTACCTACATCCTGCCCCCTGCTCTGCACTACTACTCCCATCCTGTCCCTTACATCCCACTACTACCTACATCCTGCCCCCTGCTCTGCACTACTACT
Source organism: Pseudophryne corroboree (assembly GCF_028390025.1). NCBI lineage: Eukaryota > Metazoa > Chordata > Amphibia > Anura > Myobatrachidae > Pseudophryne > Pseudophryne corroboree. The sequence goes on along the minus strand of NC_086445.1, from coordinate 1,016,960,964 downwards.
CCCATCCTGCCCCTTACATCCCACTACTTCCTACATCCTGCCCCCTGCTCTGCACTACTACTCCCATCCTGCCCTTACACCCCACTACTACCTACATCCTGCCCCCTGCTCTGCACTACTACTCCCATCCTGCCCCTTACATCCCACTGCTACCTACATCCTGCCCCCTGCTCTGCACTACTACTCCCATCCTGCCCCTTACATCCCACTACTACCTACATCCTGCCCCCTGCTCTGCACTACTATTTCCATCCTGTCCCTTACATCCCACTACTACCTACATCCTGCCCCCTGCTCTGCACTACTACTCCCATCCTGTCCCTTACATCCCACTACTACCTACATCCTGCCCCCCTGCTCTGCACTACTACTCCCATCCTGCCCCTTACATCCCACTACTACCTACATCCTGCCCCCTGCTCTGCACTACTACTCCCATCCTGTCCCTTACATCCCACTACTACCTACATCCTGCCCCCTGCTCTGCACTACTACTCCCATCCTGCCCCTTACATCCCACTACTTCCTACATCCTGCCCCCTGCTCTGCACTACTACTCCCATCCTGCCCTTACATCCCACTACTACCTACATCCTGCCCCCTGCTCTGCACTACTACTCCCATCCTGCCCTTACATCCCACTACTACCTACATCCTGCCCCCTGCTCTGCACTACTACTCCCATCCTGCCCCTTACATCCCACTACTTCCTACATCCTGCCCCCTGCTCTGCACTACTACTCCCATCCTGCCCTTACATCCCACTACTACCTACATCCTGCCCCCTGCTCTGCACTACTACTCCCATCCTGCCCCTTACATCCCACTACTACCTACATCCTGCCCCCTGCTCTGCACTACTACTCCCATACTGCCCCTTAAATCCCACTACTACCCACATCCTGCCCCCTGCTCTGCACGACTACTCCCATCCTGCCCCTTACATCCCACTACTACCTACATCCTGCCCCCTGCTCTGCACTACTACTCCCATCCTACCCCTTACATCCCACTACTACCTACATCCTGCCCCCTGCTCTGCACTACTACTCCCATCCTGCCCCTTACATCCCACTACTACCTACATCCTGCACCCTGCTCTGCACTACTTCTCCCATCCTGTCCCTTACATCCCACTACTACCTACATCCTGCCCCCTGCTCTGCACTACTACTCCCATCCTGCCCCTTACATCCCCCTACTACCTACATCCTGCACCCTGCTCTGCACTACTACTCACATCCTGCCCCTTACATCCCACTACTACCTACATCATGCCCCTGCTCTGCACTACTACTCCCATCCTGCCCCTTACATCCCACTACCTACATCCTGCCCCCTGCTCTGCACTACTACTCCCATTCTGCCCCTTACATCCCACTTCTACCTACATCCTGCCCCCTGCTCTGCACTACTACTCCCATCCTGCCCCTTACATCCCACTACAGCCTACATCCTGCCCCCTGCTCTGCACTACTACTCCCATCCTGCCCTTACATCCCACTACTACCTACATCCTGCCCCCTGCTCTGCACTACTACTCCCATCCTGCCCCTTACATCCCACTACTACCTACATCCTGCCCCTGCTCTGCACTACTACTCCCATCCTGCCTCTTACATCCCACTACTACCTACATCCTGCCCCCTTCTCTGCACTACTACTCCCATCCTGGCCCTTACATCCCACTACTACCTACTTCCTGCCCCCTGCTCTGCACTACTACTCCCATCCTGCCCCTTACTTCCCACTACTACCTACATCCTGCCCCTGCTCTGCACTACTACTCCCATCCTGCCCCTTACATCCCACTACTACCTACATCCTGCTCTGCACTACTACTCCCATCCTACCCCCTTACATCCCACTACTACTCCCATCCTGCCCCTTACATCCCACTACTACCTACATCCTGCCCCCTGCTCTGCACTACTACTCCCATCCTGCCCCTTACATCCCACTACTACCTACATCCTGCCCCCTGCTCTGCACTTCTACTCCCATCCTGTCCCTTACATCCCACTACTACCTACATCATGCCCCCTGCTCTGCACTACTACTCCCATCCTGCCCCTTACATCCCACTACTACCTACATCCTGCCCCCTGCTCTGCACTACTACTCCCATCCTGCCCCTTACATCCCACTACTACCTACATCCTGCACCCTGCTCTGCACTACTACTCCCATACTGTCCCTTACATCCCACTACTACCTACATCCTGCCCCTGCTCTGCACTACTACTCCCATCCTGTCCCTTTCATCCCACTACTACCTACATCCTTCCCCCTGCTCTGCACTACTACTCCCATCCTGCCCCTTATATCCCACTACTACGTACATCCTGCCCCCTGCTCTGCACTACTACTCCCATCCTGCACCTTACATCCCACTATTACCTACATCCTGCCCCCTGCTCTGCATTACTACTCCCATCCTGCCCCTTACATCCCACTACTACCTACATCCTGCCCCCTGCTCTGCATTACTACTCCCATCCTGCCCCATACATCCCACTACTACCTACATCCTGCCCCTGCTCTGCACTACTACTCCCATCCTGCCCCTTACATCCCACTACTACCTACATCCTGCCCCTGCTCTGCACTACTACTCCCATCCTGCCCCTTACATCCCACTACTACCTACATCCTGCCCCTTGCTCTGCACTACTACTCCCATACGTTCCCTTACATCCCACTACTACCTACATCCTGCCCCCTGCTCTGCACTACTACTCCCATCCTGACCCTTATATCCCACTACTACCTACATCCTGCCCCCTGCTCTGCACTACTACTCCCATCCTGCCCCTTACATCCCACTACTACCTACATCCTGCCCCCAGCTCTGCACTACTATTTCCATCCTGTCCCTTACATCCCACTACTACCTACATCCTGCCCCCTGCTCTGCACTACTACTCCCATCCTGTCCCTTACATCCCACTACTACCTACATCCTGCCCCCTGCTCTGCACTACTACTCCCATCCTGCCCCTTACATCCCACTACTTCCTACATCCTGCCCCCTGCTCTGCACTACTACTCCCATCCTGCCCTTACATCCCACTACTACCTACATCCTGCCCCCTGCTCTGCACTACTACTCCCATCCTGCCCCTTACATCCCACTACTACCTACATCCTGCCCCCTGCTCTGCACTACTACTCCCATCCTGCCCCTTACATCCCACTACTACCTACATCCTGCCCCCTGCTCTGCACTACTACTCCCATCCTGTCCCTTACATCCCACTACTACCTACATCCTGCCCCCTGCTCTGCACTACTACTCCCATCCTGCCCCTTACATCCCACTACTTCCTACATCCTGCCCCCTGCTCTGCACTACTACTCCCATCCTGCCCCCTGCTCTGCACTACTACTCCCATCCTGCCCCTTACATCCCACTACTACCTACATCCTGCCCCCTGCTCTGCACTACTACTCCCATCCTGCCCCTTACATCCCACTACTTCCTACATCCTGCCCCCTGCTCTGCACTACTACTCCCATCCTGCCCTTACATCCCACTACTACCTACATCCTGCCCCCTGCTCTGCACTACTACTCCCATCCTGCCCCTTACATCCCACTACTACCTACATCCTGCCCCCTGCTCTGCACTACTACACCCATACTGCCCCTTAAATCCAACTACTACCCACATCCTGCCCCCTGCTCTGCACGACTACTCCCATCCTGCCCCTTACATCCCACTACTACCTACATCCTGCCCCTGCTCTGCACTACTACTCCCATCCTACCCCTTACATCCCACTACTACCTACATCCTGCCCCCTGCTCTGCACTACTACTCCCATCCTGCCCCTTACATCCCACTACTACCTACATCCTGCACCCTGCTCTGCACTACTTCTCCCATCCTGTCCCTTACATCCCACTACTACCTACATCCTGCCCCCTGCTCTGCACTACTACTCCCATCCTGCCCCTGCTCTGCACTACTACTCCCATCCTGCCCCTTACATCCCACTACCTACATCCTGCCCCCTGCTCTGCACTACTACTCCCATTCTGCCCCTTACATCCCACTTCTACCTACATCCTGCCCCCTGCTCTGCACTACTACTCCCATCCTGCCCCTTACATCCCACTACTGCCTACATCCTGCCCCCTGCTCTGCACTACTACTCCCATCCTGCCCTTACATCCCACTACTACCTACATCCTGCCCCCTGCTCTGCACTACTACTCCCATCCTGCCCCTTACATCCCACTACTACCTACATCCTGCCCCCTGCTCTGCACTACTACTCCCATCCTGCCTCTTACATCCCACTACTACCTACATCCTGCCCCCTGCTCTGCACTACTACTCCCATACTGCCCCTTAAATCCCACTACTACCCACATCCTGCCCCCTGCTCTGCACGACTACTCCCATCCTGCCCCTTACATCCCACTACTACCTACATCCTGCCCCCTGCTCTGCACTACTACTCCCATCCTACCCCTTACATCCCACTACTACCTACATCCTGCCCCCCTGCTCTGCACTACTACTCCCATCCTGCCCCTTACATCCCACTACTACCTACATCCTGCACCCTGCTCTGCACTACTACTCCCATCCTGTCCCTTACATCCCACTACTACCTACATCCTGCCCCCTGCTCTGCACTACTACTCCCATCCTGCCCCTTACATCCCCCTACTACCTACATCCTGCACCCTGCTCTGCACTACTACTCCCATCCTGTCCCTTACATCGCACTACTACCTACATCCTGCCCCCTGCTCTGCACTACTACTCCCATCCTGCCCCTTACATCCCACTACTACCTACATCCTGCCCCCTTCTCTGCACTACTACTCCCATCCTGCCCCAAACATCCCACTACTTCTCCCATACTGCCCCTTACATCCCACTACTACCTACATCCTGCCCCCTGCTCTGCACTACTACTCCCATCCTGCCCCTAACATCCCACTACTACCTACATCCTGCCCCCTGCTCTGCACTACCACTCCCATACTGCCCCTTACATCCCACTACTACCTACATCCTGCCCCCTGCTCTGCACAACTACTCCCATCCTGCCCCTTACATCCCACTACTACCTACATCCTGCCCCCTGCTCTGCACTACTACTCCCATCCTGCCCCTTACATCCCACTACTACCTACATCCTGCCCCCTGCTCTGCACTACTACTCCCATCCTGTCCCTTACATCCCACTACTACCTACATCCTGCCCCCTGCTCTGCACTACTACTCCCATCCTGCCCCTTACATCCCACTACTACCTACATCCTGCACCCTGCTCTGCACTACTACTCCCATCCTGTCCCTTACATCCCACTACTACCTACATCCTGCCCCCTGCTCTGCACTACTACTCCCATCCTGCCCCTTACATCCCACTACTACCTACATCCTGCCCCCTTCTCTGCACTACTACTCCCATCCTGCCCCTTACATCCCACTACTTCTCCCATACTGCCCCTTCCATCCCCCTACTACCTACATCCTGCCCCCTGCTCTGCACTACTACTCCCATCCTGCCCCTAACATCCCACTACTACCTACATCCTGCCCCCTGCTCTGCTCTACTACTCCCATACTGCCCCTTACATCCCACTACTACCTACATCCTGCCACCTGCTATGCACTACTACTCCCATCCTGCCCCTTACATCCCACTACTACCTACATCCTGCCCCCTTCTCTGCACTACTACTCCCATCCTGCCACAAACATCCCACTACTACCTACATCCTGCCCCCTGCTCTGCACTACTACTCCCATCCTGCCCCTAACATCCCACTACTACCTACATCCTGCTCTGCACTACTACTCCCATACTGCCCCTTACATCCCACTACTACCTACATCCTGCCCCCTGCTCTGCACTACTACTCCCACCCTGTCCCTTACATCCCACTACTACCTACATCCTGCCCCCTGCTCTGCACTATTACTCCCATCCTGTCCCTTACATCCCACTACTACCTACATCCTGCCCCCTTCTCTGCACTACTACTCCCATACTGCCCCTTACATCCCACTACTTCTCCCATACTGCCTCTTACATCCCACTACTACCTACATCCTGCCCCCTGCTCTGCACTGCTACTCCCATCCTACCCCTTACATCCCACTACTACCTACATCCTGCCCCCTGCTCTGCACTACTACTCCCATCCTGCCTCTTACATCCCACTACTACCTCCATCCTGCCCCCTGCTCTGCACTACTACTCCCATCCTGCCCCTTACATCCCACTACTACATACATCCTGCCCCCTGCTCTGCACTACTACTCCCATCCTGCCTCTTACATCCCACTACTACCTACATCCTGCCCCCTGCTCTGCACTACTACTCCCATCCTGCCCCTTACATCCCACTACTACCTACATCATGCCCCTGCTCTGCACTAGTACTCCCATCCTGCCCCTTACATCCCACTACCTACATCCTGCCCCCTGCTCTGCACTACTACTCCCATTCTGCCCCTTACATCCCACTTCTACCTACATCCTGCCCCTGCTCTGCACTACTACTCCCATCCTGCCCCTTACATCCCACTACTGCCTACATCCTGCCCCCTGCTCTGCACTACTACTCCCATCCTGCCCTTACATCCCACTACTACCTACATCCTGCCCCCTGCTCTGCACTACTACTCCCATCCTGCCCCTTACATCCCACTACTACCTACATCCTGCCCCCTGCTCTGCACTACTACTCCCATCCTGCCCCTTACATCCCACTACTACCTACATCCTGCCCCCTGCTCTGCACTACTACTCCCATACTGCCCCTTAAATCCCACTACTACCCACATCCTGCCCCCTGCTCTGCACCACTACTCCCATCCTGCCCATTACATCCCACTACTACCTACATCCTGCCCCCTGCTCTGCACTACTACTCCCATCCTACCCCTTACATCCCACAACTACCTACATCCTGCCCCCTGCTCTGCACTACTACTCCCATCCTGCCCCTTACATCCCACTACTACCTACATCCTGCACCCTGCTCTGCACTACTACTCCCATCCTGTCCCTTACATCCCACTACTACCTACATCCTGCCCCCTGCTCTGCACTACTACTCCCACCCTGCCCCTTGCATCCCCCTACTACCTACATCCTGCACCCTGCTCTGCACTACTACTCCCATCCTGTCCCTTACATCCCACTACTACCTACATCCTGCCCCCTGCTCTGCACTACTACTCCCATCCTGCCCCTTACATCCCACTACTACCTACATCCTGCCCCCTTCTCTGCACTACTACTCCCATCGTGCCCCAAACATCCCACTACTTCTCCCATACTGCCCCTTACATCCCACTACTACCTACATCCTGCCCCCTGCTCTGCACTACTACTCCAATCCTGCCCCTAACATCCCACTACTACCTACATCCTGCCCCCTGCTCTGCACTACCACTCCCATACTGCCCCTTACATCCCACTACTACCGACATCCTGCACCCTGCTCTGCACTACTACTCCCATCCTGTCCCTTACATCCCACTACTACCTACATCCTGCCCCCTGCTCTGCACTACTACTCCCATCCTGCCCCTTACATCCCCCTACTACCTACATCCTGCACCCTGCTCTGCACTACTACTCCCATCCTGTCCCTTACATCCCACTACTACCTACATCCTGCCCCCTGCTCTGCACTACTACTCCCATCCTGCCCCTTACATCCCACTACTACCTACATCCTGCCCCCTTCTCTGCACTACTACTCCCATCGTGCCCCAAACATCCCACTACTTCTCCCATACTGCCCCTAACATCCGACTACTACCTACATCCTGCCCCCTGCTCTGCTCTACTACTCCCATACTGCCCCTTACATCCCACTACTACCTACATCCTGCCCCCTGCTATGCACTACTACTCCCATCCTGCCCCTTACATCCCACTACTACCTACATCCTGCCCCCTTCTCTGCACTACTACTCCCATCCTGCCCCAAACATCCCACTACTTCTCCCATACTGCCCCTTACATCCCACTACTACCTACATCCTGCCCCCTGCTCTGCACTACTACTCACATCCTGCCCCTAATATCCCACTACTACCTACATCCTGCCCCCTGCTCTGCACTACTACTCCCATACTGCCCCTTACATCCCACTACTACCTACATTCTGCCCCCTGCTCTGCACTACTACTCCCATCCTGACCCTTATATCCCACTACTACCTACATCCTGCCCCCTGCTCTGCACAACTACTCCCATCCTGCCCCTTACATCCCACTACTACCTACATCCTGCCCCCTGCTCTGCACTACTACTCTCATCCTGCCCCTTACATCCCACTACTACCTACATCCTGCACCCTACTCTGCACTACTACTCCCATCCTGTCCCTTACATCCCACTACTACCTAAATCCTGCCCCCTGCTCTGCACTACTACTCCCATCCTGACCCTTATATCCCACTACTACCTACATCCTGCCCCCTGCTCTGCACAACTACTCCCATCCTGCCCCTTACATCCCACTACTACCTACATCCTGCCCCCTGCTCTGCACTACTACTCTCATCCTGCCCCTTACATCCCACTACTACCTACATCCTGCACCCTACTCTGCACTACTACTCCCATCCTGTCCCTTACATCCCACTACTACCTAAATCCTGCCCCCTGCTCTGCACTACTACTCCCATCCTGCCCTTTACATCCCACTACTACCTACATCCTGCCCCCTTCTCTGCACTACTACTCCCATCCTGCCCCTTACATCCCGCTACTTCTCCCATACTGCCCCTTACATCCCACTACTACCTACATCCTGCCCCCTGCTCTGCACTACTACTCCCATCCTGCCCCTTACATCCCACTACTACCTACATCCTGCCCCCTGCTCTCACTTTCATCCCACTACTACCTACATCCTGCCCCCTGCTCTGCACTACTACTCCCATCCTGCCCCTTACATCCCACTACTACCTACATCATGCCCCCTGCTCTGCACTACTACTCCCATCCTGCCCCTTACATCCCACTACTACCTACATCCTGCCCCCAACTCTGCACTACTACTCCCATCCTATCACTTTCATCCCACTACTACCTACATCCTGCCCCCTGCTCTGCACTACTACTCCCATCCTACCCCTTACATCCCACAACTACCTACATCCTGCCCCCTGCTCTGCACTACTACTCCCATCCTGCCCCTTACATCCCACTACTACCTACATCCTGCACCCTGCTCTGCACTACTACTCCCATCCTGTCCCTTACATCCCACTACTACCTACATCCTGCCCCCTGCTCTGCACTACTACTCCCACCCTGCCCCTTGCATCCCCCTACTACCTACATCCTGCACCCTGCTCTGCACTACTACTCCCATCCTGTCCCTTACATCCCACTACTACCTACATCCTGCCCCCTGCTCTGCACTACTACTCCCATCCTGCCCCTTACATCCCACTACTACCTACATCCTGCCCCCTTCTCTGCACTACTACTCCCATCGTGCCCCAAACATCCCACTACTTCTCCCATACTGCCCCTTACATCCCACTACTACCTACATCCTGCCCCCTGCTCTGCACTACTACTCCAATCCTGCCCCTAACATCCCACTACTACCTACATCCTGCCCCCTGCTCTGCACTACCACTCCCATACTGCCCCTTACATCCCACTACTACCGACATCCTGCACCCTGCTCTGCACTACTACTCCCATCCTGTCCCTTACATCCCACTACTACCTACATCCTGCCCCCTGCTCTGCACTACTACTCCCATCCTGCCCCTTACATCCCCCTACTACCTACATCCTGCACCCTGCTCTGCACTACTACTCCCATCCTGTCCCTTACATCCCACTACTACCTACATCCTGCCCCCTGCTCTGCACTACTACTCCCATCCTGCCCCTTACATCCCACTACTACCTACATCCTGCCCCCTTCTCTGCACTACTACTCCCATCGTGCCCCAAACATCCCACTACTTCTCCCATACTGCCCCTAACATCCGACTACTACCTACATCCTGCCCCCTGCTCTGCTCTACTACTCCCATACTGCCCCTTACATCCCACTACTACCTACATCCTGCCCCCTGCTATGCACTACTACTCCCATCCTGCCCCTTACATCCCACTACTACCTACATCCTGCCCCCTTCTCTGCACTACTACTCCCATCCTGCCCCAAACATCCCACTACTTCTCCCATACTGCCCCTTACATCCCACTACTACCTACATCCTGCCCCCTGCTCTGCACTACTACTCACATCCTGCCCCTAATATCCCACTACTACCTACATCCTGCCCCCTGCTCTGCACTACTACTCCCATACTGCCCCTTACATCCCACTACTACCTACATTCTGCCCCCTGCTCTGCACTACTACTCCCATCCTGACCCTTATATCCCACTACTACCTACATCCTGCCCCCTGCTCTGCACAACTACTCCCATCCTGCCCCTTACATCCCACTACTACCTACATCCTGCCCCCTGCTCTGCACTACTACTCTCATCCTGCCCCTTACATCCCACTACTACCTACATCCTGCACCCTACTCTGCACTACTACTCCCATCCTGTCCCTTACATCCCACTACTACCTAAATCCTGCCCCCTGCTCTGCACTACTACTCCCATCCTGACCCTTATATCCCACTACTACCTACATCCTGCCCCCTGCTCTGCACAACTACTCCCATCCTGCCCCTTACATCCCACTACTACCTACATCCTGCCCCCTGCTCTGCACTACTACTCTCATCCTGCCCCTTACATCCCACTACTACCTACATCCTGCACCCTACTCTGCACTACTACTCCCATCCTGTCCCTTACATCCCACTACTACCTAAATCCTGCCCCCTGCTCTGCACTACTACTCCCATCCTGCCCTTTACATCCCACTACTACCTACATCCTGCCCCCTTCTCTGCACTACTACTCCCATCCTGCCCCTTACATCCCGCTACTTCTCCCATACTGCCCCTTACATCCCACTACTACCTACATCCTGCCCCCTGCTCTGCACTACTACTCCCATCCTGCCCCTTACATCCCACTACTACCTACATCCTGCCCCCTGCTCTCACTTTCATCCCACTACTACCTACATCCTGCCCCCTGCTCTGCACTACTACTCCCATCCTGCCCCTTACATCCCACTACTACCTACATCATGCCCCCTGCTCTGCACTACTACTCCCATCCTGCCCCTTACATCCCACTACTACCTACATCCTGCCCCCAACTCTGCACTACTACTCCCATCCTATCACTTTCATCCCACTACTACCTACATCCTGCCCCCTGCTCTGCACTACTACTCCCATCCTGCCCCTTACATCTCACTACTACCTACATCCAGCCCCCTGCTCTGCACTACTACTCCCATACTGTCCCTTACATCCCACTACTACCTACATCCTGCCCCCTGCTCTGCACTACTACTCCCATCCTGTCCCTTTCATCCCACTACTACCTACATCCTTCTCCATGCTCTGCACTACTACTCCCATCCTGACCCTTACATCCCAATACTACCTACATCCTGCCCCCTGCTCTGCACTACTACTCCCACCCTGTCCCTTACATCCCACTACTACCTACATCCTGCCCCCTGCTCTGCACTACTACTCCCATCCTGTCCCTTACATCCCACTACTACCTACATCCTGCCCCCTTCTCTGCACTACTACTCCCATACTGCCCCTTACATCCCACTACTTCTCCCATACTGCCCTTACATCCCACTACTACCTACATCCTGCCCCCTGCTCTGCACTACTACTCCCATCCTACCCCTTACATCCCACTACTACCTACATCCTGCCCCCTGCTCTGCACTACTACTCCCATCCTGCCTCTTACATCCCACTACTACCTCCATCCAGCCCCCTGCTCTGCACTACTACTCCCATCCTGCCCCTTACATCCCACTACTACCTACATCCTGCCCCCTGCTCTGCACTACTACTCCCATCCTGCCCCTTACATCCCACTACTACCTACATCCTGCCCCCTGCTCTGCACTACTACTCCCATCCTGCCCCTTACATCCCACTACTACCTACATCATGCCCCTGCTCTGCACTACTACTCCCATCCTGCCCCTTACATCCCACTACCTACATCCTGCCCCCTGCTCTGCACTACTACTCCCATTCTGCCCCTTACATCCCACTTCTACCTACATCCTGCCCCCTGCTCTGCACTACTACTCCCATCCTGCCCCTTACATCCCACTACTGCCTACATCCTGCCCCTGCTCTGCACTACTACTCCCATCCTGCCCTTACATCCCACTACTACCTACATCCTGCCCCCTGCTCTGCACTACTACTCCCATCCTGCCCCTTACATCCCACTACAACCTACATCCTGCCCCCTGCTCTGCACTACTACTCCCATCCTGCCCCTTACATCCCACTACTACCTACATCCTGCCCCCTGCTCTGCACTACTACTCCCATACTGCCCCTTAAATCCCACTACTACCCACATCCTGCCCCCTGCTCTGCACGACTACTCCCATCCTGCCCCTTACATCCCACTACTACCTACATCCTGCCCCCTGCTCTGCACTACTACTCCCATCCTACCCCTTACATCCCACTACTACCTTCATCCTGCCCCCTGTTCTGCACTACTACTCCCATCCTGCCCCTTACATCCCACTACTACCTACATCCTGCACCCTGCTCTGCACTACTACTCCCATCCTGTCCTTTACATCCCACTACTACCTACATCCTGCCCCCTGCTCTGCACTACTACTCCCATCCTGCCCCTTACATCCCCCTACTACCTACATCCTGCACCCTGCTCTGCACTACTACTCCCATCCTGTCCCTTACATCGCACTACTACCTACATCCTGCCCCCTGCTCTGCACTACTACTCCCATCCTGCCCCTTACATCCCACTACTACCTACATCCTGCCCCCTTCTCTGCACTACTACTCCCATCCTGCCCCAAACATCCCACTACTTCTCCCATACTGCCCCTTACATCCCACTACTACCTACATCCTGCCCCCTGCTCTGCACTACTACTCCCATCCTGCCCCTAACATCCCACTACTACCTACATCCTGCCCCCTGCTCTGCACTACCACTCCCATACTGCCCCTTACATCCCACTACTACCTACATCCTGCCCCCTGCTCTGCACAACTACTCCCATCCTGCCCCTTACATCCCACTACTACCTACATCCTGCCCGCTGCTCTGCACTACTACTCCCATCCTGCCCCTTACATCCCACTACTACCTACATCCTGCCCCCTGCTCTGCACTACTACTCCCATCCTGTCCCTTACATCCCACTACTACCTACATCCTGCCCCCTGCTCTGCACTACTACTCCCATCCTGCCCCTTACATCCCACTACTACCTACATCCTGCCCCCTGCTCTGCACTACTACTCCCATACTGTCCCTTACATCCCACTACTACCTACATCCTGCCCCCTGCTCTGCACTACTACTCCCATCCTGCCCCTTACATCCCACTACTACCTACATCCTGCCCCCTTCTCTGCACTACTACTCCCATCCTGCCCCTTACATCCCACTACTTCTCCCATACTGCCCCTTCCATCCCCCTACTACCTACATCCTGCCCCCTGCTCTGCACTACTACTCCCATCCTGCCCCTAACATCCCACTACTACCTACATCCTGCCCCCTGCTCTGCTCTACTACTCCCATACTGCCCCTTACATCCCACTACTACCTACATCCTGCCCCCTGCTATGCACTACTACTCCCATCCTGCCCCTTACATCCCACTACTACCTACATCCTGCCCCCTTCTCTGCACTACTACTCCCATCCTGCCCCAAACATCCCACTTCTTCTCTCATACTGCCCCTTACATCCCACTACTACCTACATCCTGCCCCCTGCTCTGCACTACTACTCCCATCCTGCCCCTAACATCCCACTACTACCTACATCCTGCCCCCTGCTCTGCACTACTACTCCCATACTGTCCCTTACATCCCACTGCTACCTACATCCTGCCCCCTGCTCTGCACTACTACTCCCATCCTGACCCTTATATCCCACTACTACCTACATCCTGCCCCCTGCTCTGCACAACTACTCCCATCCTGCCCTATACATCCCACTACTACCTACATCCTGCCCCCTGCTCTGCACTACTACTCTCATCCTGCCCCTTACATCCCACTACTACCTACATCCTGCACCCTACTCTGCACTACTACTCCCATCCTGTCCCTTACATCCCACTACTACCTACATCCTGCCCCCTGCTCTGCACTACTACTCCCATCCTGCCCCTTACATCCCACTACTACCTACATCCTGCCCCCTTCTCTGCACTACTACTCCCATCCTGCCCCTTACATCCCGCTACTTCTCCCATACTGCCCCTTACATCCCACTACTACCTACATCCTGCCCCCTGCTCTGCACTACTACTCCCATCCTGCCCCTTACATCCCACTACTACCTACATCCTGCCCCCTGCTCTCACTTTCATCCCACTACTACCTACATCCTGCCCCCTGCTCTGCACTACTACTCCCATCCTGCCCCTTACATCCCACTACTACCTACATCCTGCCCCCTGCTCTGTACTACTACTCCCATCCTGCCCCTTACATCCCACTACTACCTACATCCTGCCCCCAACTCTGCACTACTACTCCCATCCTATCACTTTCATCCCACTACTACCTACATCCTGCCCCCTGCTCTGCACTACTACTCCCATCCTGCCCCTTACATCCCACTACTACCTACATCCTGCCCCCTGCTCTGCACTACTACTCCCATCCTGCCCCTTACATCCCACTACTACCTACATCCTGCCCCCTGCTCTGCACTACTACTCCCATCCTGGCCCTTACATCCCACTACTACCTACATCCTGCCCCCTGCTCTGCACTACTACTCCCATCCTGCCCCTTACATCCCACTACTACCTACATCCTGCCCCATGCTCTGCACTACTACTCCCATCCTGCCCCTTACATCCCACTACTACCTACATCCTGCCCCCTGCTCTGCACTACTACTCCCATCCTTCCCTTTCATCCCACTACTACCTACATCCTGCCCCCTTCTCTGCAATACTACTCCCATCCTGTCCCTTTCATCCCACTACTACCTACATCCTGCCCCCTTCTTTACACTACTACTCCCATCCTGTCCCTTTCATCCCACTACTAACTACATCCTGCCCCCTTCTCTGCACTACTACTCCCATCCTGCCCCTTACATCCCACTACTACCTACATCCTGCCATCTGCTCTGCACTACTACTCCCATCCTGCCCCTTACATCCCACTACTACCTACATCCTGCCCCCTGCTCTGCACTACTACTCCCATCCTATCACTTTCATCCCACTACTACCTACATCCTGCCCCCTGCTCTGCACTACTACTCCCATCCTGCCCCTTACATCCCACTACTACCTACATCCTGCCCCCTGCTCTGCACTACTACTCCCATCCTGCCCCTTACATCCCACTACTACCTACATCCTGCCCCCTGCTCTGCACTACTACTCCCATCCTATCACTTACATCCCACTACTACCTACATCCTGCCCCCTGCTCTGCACTACTACTCCCATCCTATCACTTTCATCCCACTACTACCTAGATCCTGCTCCATGCTCTGCACTACTACTCCCATCCTGCCCCTTACATCCCACTACTACCTACATCCTGCCCCCTGCTCTGCACTACTACTCCCATCCTGCCCCTTACATCCCACTACTACCTACATCCTGCCCCCTGCTCTGCACGACTACTCCCATCCTGCCCCTTACATCCCACTACTACCTACATCCTGCCCCCTGCTCTGCACTACTACTCCCATCCTGCCCCTTATATCCCACTACTACCTACATCCTGCCCCCTGCTCTGCACTTCTACTCCCATCCTGCCCCTTACATCCCACTACTACCTACATCCTGCCCCCTGCTCTGCACTAATACTCCCATCCTGCCCCTTACATCCCACTACTACCTACATCCTGCCCCCTGCTCTGCACTACTACTCCCATCCTGCCCCTTACATCCTACTACTACCTACATCCTGTCCCCTGCTCTGCACAACTACTCCCATCCTGCCCCTTACATCCCACTACTACCTACATCCTGCCCCCTTCTCTGCACTACTACTCCCATCCTGCCCCTTACATCCCACTACTACCTACATCCTGCCCCCTGCTCTGCACTACTACTCCCATCCTGTCCCTTACATCCCACTACTACCTACATCCTGCCCCCTTCTTTGCACTACTACTCCCATCCTGTCCCTTTCATCCCACTACTAACTACATCCTGCCCCCTTCTCTGCACTACTACTCCCATCCTGCCCCTAACATCCCACTACTACCTACATCCTGCCATCTGCTCTGCACTACTACTCCCATCCTGCCCCTTACATCCCACTACTACCTACATCCTGCCCCCTGCTCTGCA
Organism: Pseudophryne corroboree; assembly: GCF_028390025.1. Lineage (NCBI taxonomy): Eukaryota > Metazoa > Chordata > Amphibia > Anura > Myobatrachidae > Pseudophryne > Pseudophryne corroboree. Next base: position 1,016,944,497 of record NC_086445.1, on the reverse strand, counting down.
CTACTACTCCCATCCTGTCCCTTTCATCCCACTACTACCTACATCCTGCCCCCTGCTCTGCACTACTACTCCCATCCTGTCCCTTACATCCCACTACTACCTACATCCTGCCCCCTGCTCTGCACTACTACTCCCATCCTGCCCCTTTCATCCCACTACTACCTACATCCTGCCCCCTGCTCTGCACTACTACTCCCATCCTGTCCCTTACATCCCACTACTACCTACATCCTGCCCCCTGCTCTGCACTACTACTCCCATCCTGCCCCTTACATCCCACTACTACCTACATCCTGCCCCCTGCTCTGCACTACTACTCCCATCCTGCCCCTTACATCCCACTACTACCTACATCCTGCCCCCTGCTCTGTACTACTACTCCCATCCTGCCCCTTACATCCCACTACTACCTACATCATGCCCCCTGCTCTGCACTACTACTCCCATCCTTCCCTTGATCCTCACTACTAATACTCACAGCCTGCTTCAAAGGGTGGTAGAGTGTATGGAGCTTGTGCTTCAGGCACTGGCTCGGGGGTGGGGGGATGGGTGATAGGCTAACCAGACTTATCCCCTAGTCATACTACCTGACCCTCTCCATGAGGGAGAAAATGCTCTGTTCCTGGACTTTCCTGGTAATGTATGATTGCCATCACCTGTGGTGAGCTAGTTAATGGATAAGAAAGGTGTTTCACCACAGGTGATGGCAATCATACATTACCAGGAAAGTCCAGGAACAGAACATTTTCTCCTTCATGGAGAGGGTCAGGTAGGCAAGTATGCCCCTAGTCTCACAGTAAAGTACCACCCTAACCACCACCCCCACCTCCGGATCATACCCATAATCTATCTTACCTCCTGGTGTCTAAAACATACCCTACCCCCAGGCCCCCTAGTCATACAGTACCCCTTGACCCAGGGACATAAACTACTGCCTTCCGACCTCTCCTCCCCGGCTCCGGGGATGTACACCACACACCATACTACCACCCCCCTCCCAGGGACATATACTGCCCATCCTACCTAGTGTTCATTCTAGCACCCCACCCTGTTCCTCCCAGCACTGGGGATATACACTGTCTCCCCTCAACACAGACTCCACACCCTCACCACAGACTCCACACCCTCACCACACCCTGCCCCTTTAGGGCTGCTTCCATAAATTTCCTGGCTGCATTCCGTTGCGCCTAGACAGAAAGGCAACATGGCCTCCTCCCAGAGACCTCCAGGTAACTGATCTACTAGGCACCGGAGTACAAGCTCTTCAGCCCAGTCTCAATCTCCCCATGCCCCTCTCTCTCCTCTGTGCCCCTCTCTCTCTCCATGCATCTCTTGCTCTGTCTCACTCCCCATGCTCCCTCTCTCTCTCCTCCATGCCTATCTCTACCCAATGCCACTCTCTGTGCACATGCCGCTCTCTCCCCCCTGTCTCTCTTTCTCCCCTATGCCTCCCACTCTCTGTCCACCCATGCCTTTCTCTCTCACTCTGTGTGAGATATATATATATATATATATATATATATATAGAGAGAGAGAGAGAGAGAGAGAGAGAGAGAGAGAAAGAGAGAGAAAGGGATATGTATATATTTGAGTGTATATATATATATATATATATATATATACATAGGCGGATCGGGGGGGGGGGGGGGCACTTGGGCCCGTGCCCCCCCTCTAATTTCTGACTTCTTTTTTTCAAAAGGAAAACAGCAGCAGCACTACTGCTATTTCCGTCAGGCACTAGGACCCTCCGCGGCTGTAACAGCAAGTCCGTGTAGTAACCAATGGGGAGGCTGTAGCTGCAACTCCAGCCTCCCCTTGCTCACACCGAAACCTACCTCCCCCACTGCCAGCTGGACAGAGTCCAGCCCAGGCGCGGGGTTCAAATGCCAGCATCGAGTAAGACTGTTACTTTTGACGGCGCAGAAGGCGTCATTAGCCCTCACTGCACCGCACAGTTACCCAGCACTTCCTCTTCCTTTACCACCATGCTAGGTGCAGTCACACTCAGCCTCAGCTTTGAGAAGGCAGCCTGTGTGATTGTGACAGGGCTGTCCTGCAGATGTCTTATGCTGCTTGTTGGAGATCCAGCTGGCTGCTTCTGCTAATCAAAGATGGGCAGTTCATGTCCTGCAGTCTGAGTCTCAGTGCAGTGCCCAAAACAAGGTATGCTGCACCTGCCACCACCAACTAAATACTATAATAATTATATTGTGCTGGGGTGCCTTCCAGGCTCCCATAACTAATGGAACAGGTGACCAACATTTCAAGGCCCAATCAGCCTTTTCATCAGGGTGAAACATTGGCAATAAACCAGGATGCGCTCCTACAGCCAATCATTACCTGATGGCGTATTTTGTGAGGCCACGCCCCCAGTGATACCACACCCCTTATCTGGGAGCACGCATGCCTTAGGTGCATGTAAATATAACTATTACTGTTCCCCTATCATGGTGCCACCCCCTTTCATTTTCTTCTGGATCCGCCCCTGTATATATATTTATATATATATCTGGAACCCCCCCCCACTAAAGATCCATGTGCCCCTGATATATATGTAACACCCACAAACCCATAACACATAATATTTACGGTGCCGAAAACTTAAACTAAATTGTGGGGTGCTGATGTGAATCAGGTTCGGGTGATCAGAGCGGCAGACCTGCTTTACCCCTCAGACACAATGACAAAACACACATATTCAGGATCCAACTCCATTTTATTATTCTAACAAAATTAACAAGTGGCAGGTAAACAGGAAACAGATGCCCCGTTGAAGCAGGCTGGTTATGGGCTCTATACCACAGTCTCAGGTAACCAACATTGGCAATACAGGTGACAGTTAAGCAGGTAACTCGTGCACAGTGGAAGCAGGCTGGTTATGGCTTTTATACTACAGTCTCAGGTAACCAGCGTTAGCAAAACAGGTAACAGGTCAGAAGGAAAACATGTGCACAATTGCAGCAGGCTGGTTATGGCTTTTGTACTACAGTCTCAGGTAACCAGCGTTGGCAATACAGGTAACAGGTAAGCAGGAAAATATGTGCACAATCGAAGCAGGCTGGTTATGGCTTTTATACTACAGTCTCAGTTACCAGCATTGGCAACACAGGGGACAGGTAAGCAGGAGACACGTGCACAATCGAAGCAGGCTGGTTATGGCTTTTATACTACAGTCTCAGGTAACCAGCGTTAGCAAAACAGGTAACAGGTCAGCAGGAAAACATGTGCACAATTGCAGCAGGCTGGTTATGGCTTTTGTACTACAGTCTCAGGTAACCAGCATTAGCAATACAGGTGACAGGAAAGCAGGGAACTGGTGCACAATTGAAGCAGGCCGGTTATGGCTTCTAAACAGCAGTCTCAGGTAACCAGCGTTAGCAATACAGGTGGCAGGTAAGCAGGAAACAGGTGCACAGTTGGAGCAGGCTGGTTATGGCTTCTAAACTAAAGTCTCAGGTAACCTGCATCAGCAATCCAAGTGGCAGGTAAGCAGGAAACAGGTGCACAGTTGAAGCAGGCTGGTTGTGGCTTTTAAACTAAAGTCTCAGGTAACCAGCGTTTGGCAATATGAGCGACAGGTAAGCTGGAAACAGGTGCACAGTTGGAGCAGGCTGGTTATGGCTTCTAAACTAAAGTCTCAGGTAACCAGCGTTTAACAATACAAGTGACAGGTAAGCAGGAAACAGGTGCACAGTTGGAGCAGGCTGGTTATGGCTTCTAAACTAAAGTCTCAGGTAACCTGCGTCAGCAATCCAAGTGGCAGATAAGCAGGAAACAGGTGCACAGTTGGAGCAGGCTGGTTGTGGCTTTTAAACTAAAGTCTCAGGTAACCAGCGTTTGGCAATACGAGCGACAGGTAAGCAGGAAACAGGTGCACAGTTGGAGCAGGCTGGTTATGGCTTCTAAACTAAAGTCTCAGGTAACCAGGATAACTCAATTGCAGATAAGCACATTAACTCTTAAACTGCTGGGCGGAGCTTGCATGAAAGAACTACAGATACCAGCAATACTCAATTGCAGATAAGCACATTCACATTGACTCTTAAACTGCTGGGCGGAGCTTGCATGAAAGAACTATAGATACCAGCATAACTCAATTGCAGATAAGCACATTTACATTGACTCTTAAACTTCTGGGCGGAGCTTGCATGAAAGAACTACAGATACCAGCATAACTCAATTGCAGATAATCACATTCACATTGACTCTTACACGGCTGGGCGGAGCTTGCATGAAAGAACTATAGATACCAGCATAACTCAATTGCAGATAAGCACATTTACATTGACTCTTAAACTGCTGGGCGGAGCTTGCATGAAAGAACTACAGATACCAGCAGAACTCAATTGCAGATGAGCACATTCACATTGACTCTTAACCTGCTGGGCGGAGCTTGCATGAAAGAACTACAGATACCAGCATAACTCAATTGCAGATAAGCACATTCAACTTTTAACTGTAATGTAAGCTGCTGGGAGCACATATAACCAATACTTTTTCACTATCTCCGCAGCACTTACCAAGGGGTGTCTACACTCCTACCCCCTACCAAACAATCCCAGATGTGGGTACCAATATATAAGGGCAGCCTACCCCTTTTACAACATTCCAAAACAAATATGCGGGGCACAGCACTAGTGGGGAGCCTCTTCCCCTGGAATACAGTATATTGCCCCCAGATTGCAGAGTCTTTGCAGCGGAAGGGGTTAAGCCGGGCACATACAAATGAGGGGAGCGCAACCCCTGATTATCTAAACTTGCGGGGGTACTGTGATGAGGGGAGCCCACCCCTTTTATTATTAATTGTCTCACCGGGGCACTCATGAAGGGCAGCCTACCCCCTTATTAAATATGTTCCCCAAATTGCAGAGTTCATGCAGCGGAAGGGGATAAATAACAGGACACAGGGGATCTTAGGGGTGTCTACACCCTTTATTAATACTATGTCCCCTCTTTGCAGAGCTTTTGCAGCGGAGGGCACAACAGGGGCAGAGTAGGGCAGCGGAAGGGCGATCAGGGTCTCACCACTTGCTGCGGCGCTTCTGCCACCTCCGATCGGCTCCCGAATCTTCTTCACTACTTCTGCCGGCGATGTCCTCGTCAGCTCCGGTCCGCGGCGTCCTTTCTACGCTGGGGTCTGCGCTGTCCTCTCCACGCTGGGGTCTTCTCGCTGCAGCCTCCGGTCTGCGCCACTGGTCACGGGATCCCCTCCTCCATACCGCACTCCCGCCGCCCGTCTGCGCCGTCATCACTCCGCAGCCAGGGGTCCTCGCCGGGGGTCTTCTTTGCAGGGTCGTCCTCCGCGATGCCTGCTCTCTCACCCGCTGCCTCTCCTTGGAATCCAGGGGACGGATGTCATCACTGCTCTGCTGGACGGGCTGCGGTTCCTCCGGCCCAGCGCTCCAGTCTCTCGGCAGTGGCGGCTCTTCTCCACGCTCCATCCCCGCTGGCACATACGCGGCCAGCTCTTCTCCTCAGGCAGGGTCTCCGGCATTCTCCTGGCACTGGTGCTCCGGTCGCTGGTTCTCCCCTCGGCTTCTTCTCTGCGCAGACGGCCCTCACACACTGGCAGGCGGCTCCTGGGGCTACATGGCGACACCTTCCCCAGGTAATCTTCCCATTCCTCCCGGGGGCTCCTCTGGCAGCGATCCTCCCAGTGCTGCATACTCCAGTCTTCAGGCTCTGGACACTACATGGCTCCACTTCCCAAGGTACATATTCCCATTCCTCCAGGGGCTCCTCTCCTGTGCTGTGAGGCTTCTTTTAAGGGTCCTGGTGCTCCTCCACCTCCCCTCTCCTCTATGATGACTGGCTCCCGAGGCCCCAGCAACAGACCACCCCCTGGTCACTCTGCCCTACAACCCAGGGGACCCAATCAGCTGGGGACATGTTTCCCGGACTTTTTATGTTGCTGGGTAAGAGGTGACAGGACCAGAGAATTGGCGGCAAGATCCCTGTCAGAAAGGCTGACAGGGTCACATAAAGTTCAGCCCTGTCATACTATAGGGCTGCATAGGGACAGTGTGGAGACTTTCAATATTTAAAAAAAAAAACAAGGGGTCCCCATTTAAAAAAAAAAAACACTTCAGGGTATTACATATATATAGATACATATATACATATATGTCAGTGATGTCACCTGACCACATCCAGGAGCATGCAGTCTTGAACAATATGTTTAGATTTCAAGGTAAGAACTAAAGATATTGTACACAGAGGTGTAGCTAGGCGTATATTTTGGCGCTCCCCTCCCCTGAATTGGAGGCCTAGCCACCATGTGGTGGCATGTTACATTTGAAAAGAAACAATATTTAAAAATCCTAAATTGGTGACAGGGCCGGTTCTAGACCTTGTTGAGCTCAGGGCGAAAGTTTACTTTGGGTGCCCACCATGTTTAAAATAGGGTCAGTGTGTGCCGAAGGCTAGCAACAACATAGGGACATGGCAGTACAGGGTGTAATGGTTAGCATTATTGCCTTACAGCACTGAGGTCATGGGTTCAATTCCTACCATGATCCTAACTGTGTGGAGTTTGTATGTTCTCCCCGTGTTTGCGTGGGTTTCTTCCAGGTTCTCCGGTTTCCTCCCACAATGCAAAAATATACTGGTAGGTTGATTGACCCCCAGATCTGATAATCTCCCAATGCCTCAATGAAACTTATGCACAAATATGGACACCCCCCCCCCCCCCCATACCTGAAACCCTCCCAAACTCTCAAAGAGAATAATGCACCAAAATTACCCCCTCCCCCCCGATTTGGGGGGGGGGGGGATGGGCAATTTTGGTACATTATTCTCAATGAAAATAATACCCTAGAGCTGCCATACCAGACCTGATAATCCCACTATGCTTCAATGAATATAGGTGGTCATTCCGAGTTGTTCGCTCGCAAGTGAATTTTAGCAGATTTGCTCATGCTAAGCCGCCGCCTACTGGGAGTGAATCTTAGCATCTTAAAATTGCGAACGATGTATTCGCAATATTGCGATTACACACCTCGTAGCAGTTTCTGAGTAGCTTCAGACTTACTCGGCATCTGCGATCATTTCACTGCTTGTCGTTCCTGGTTTGACGTCACAAACACACCCAGCGTTCGCCCAGACACTCCCCCGTTTCTCCGGCCACTCCTGCGTTTTTTCCGGAAACGGTAGCATTTTTCCCAACACGCCCATAAAACGGCCTGTTTCCGCCCAGTAACACCCATTTCCTGTCAATCGCATTACGATCGCCAGAACGATAAAAAAGCCGTGAGTAAAATTCCTAACTGCATAGCAAATTTACTTGGCGCAGTCGCAGTGCGGACATTGCGCATGCGCATTAAGCGGAAAATCGCTGCGATGCGAAGATTTTTACCGAGCGAACAACTCGGAATGACCCCCATAATGTCCCAGAATTGCCCAAGCGGCAGAGAGAGCTGTGCTGCAGCAGCCTGGGGGGCAGAGAGCGGTGCTGCAGCCAGGGCCGGTGCTAGGGTGTTCGGCGCCCTCCTGTAAAAAAATGAATTTGCGCCCTTCCTCACACACATCCAATAGGGACAGATGCGTGCGGCAGGCACGCAACAAAAATTTAGGGGCGTGGCTTCATGGGGAAGGGGCGTGACCATAGAATATAATATTATCTGTATTCAACCCGGTAAGCTGTGTAGTGTGACACGGCTCCCGTTCACAGTGAATGGAAGGGCGGTGCTTGGAGATCATGTGATCTCCCAGCGCCGCCCCTGCCGCATTAGCAACTCGGCAATATGCCGGGTTGGTGAGCGCTGTGGGAAAGGGCAGAGCCGTCTTAACAGCAGTGTAGGCCCCTGGGCACAGCAGTGCACTGGGCCCCCTACCCATGCTCCAGCGGTAGGGGTGGGAGGAGCTATCAGCAGCAGCTTTGATATCCCGCGGGCAGTAGGGGGTGTTCTATCTTCTGCTCAGCATGTAGGACCTGAAGCAGTGATTTCTGCTAATTACTCCTTTACTACACAGATGGGGCTAAACTGTAGAAGGGGTCATTGTGCTGAATGAAGAAGCCCTGGTACATGACTTCCAGGGTGGTAGGGGGTGTTTAATACGTAGGGGAGGGGTGGTTAGTGGAGTGGGCTTAACATTTATAATTTTACGGTGGGAGGGCAGCTTGCTTGACTGCAGATATCTCAAGTTCCTGAAAATATATTTCTTAGCTTTATATGGAATAAAATACTAGAGAGTCCCACCTTTCAGAAGGTTCTGGGGACTTGGGGATCAGAGTTCAGAAGCCATAGCAATTCACCAATGAATATATACAACTGCATATTAGGCGTGTGGAGCTGGAGCAGGGACCAGCTGCTTGAAGGCTGATATCTCTGGTTCTGGGCATAGTAGAAACAAGCTGCCAGTGTCCACTAAAAGGGGAGAGTCCTAGCTTTTGGCTTATACCAGAGGTTCCCAAACTGTGTGCCGTGGCTCCCTGGGGTGCCTCGGGACACTTGCAGGGGTGCCCTGGGTTGTTGGTCCAGGACCAATTCAAATTATTCATGGTCAATATAATAGGCAAAACCAGTGCTGGTGGCTGCCAGTCATAAAATATGTGGCCAAACAGAAGCAAATCTTGTCCCTCACCACACAACTGACCCTAAGGATGACATATAAACGCGATCTACTTAATGTAATATTTCTTTCTAAATTTCTCAATAAGAAATTTTTGGCCTAGGGGTGCCGTGAAAAAAATTCTGATGTTCTAGGGCGCCGTGATTCAAAAAAGTTTGGAAACCACTGGCTTATACCCTTAGAAATACTCAAAGTCAGACAGAACCCGAAATATCTGGCTGGGAAGAGCAATTAACAGGCTTGGATGGGGACCACTGCTTTCAAGTCGGATATCTCTGGTTCCCCAGAGCCGATTTTCAAAAATCTGGTACCCCTGGAAAGAGGAGACTCTCAGCTATCAGCCTAGGGCCCTTATTCTCTTGGGGCCCTTGGGCAAGAGCCCATTGAGCCCATACGAAAAGACGGCCCTGGGAAAGGGGGCTGTAGCACGGGTCGCAGCCGTGTCAGGCTCCCGGCTGCGACCCGTGCTACAGATGGAAAAGGGGTTTAATAGGGAACCCCTCCCACATTAATAGGACCCCCCTCCCCAAGCTCAGATTAATAGGACACCATCCCCCTCCCCAGCACACATTAATAGGACCCCCCTCTCCAAGCACACATTAATAGGACACCCCTCCCCCTCCCACAGTAATAGGACCCCCTTCCTCCCCAATGTTTAGAATAAATAGAGTATCCGCTACAGCGTTCTTAACCTCTGGGTATTCATCTCAGCAGTAGTTAGGAATATTCGTCAGCAAGAATCTAATAGTGATCGTCACTAGCCGAGGAGTCATTAGCAATTGTTACCTGTCCTGAGGTTTCTACTGACGCCATAATCAGCTAAAAAGTGACGCTTAATGAGGTTGTTTGTGGCTACAGCAGAGTACTGATAGAGCCAGAGCAGGATTACAACAGAAAGCCTACATTATTACAGACGATTTGTCCAGCTAACGTTGCAAGGTCTACAGGAGTATAGGGATTCTGAACCAGACTCAACCAGTACAGTCTAGCCTTGCTAGGAACTCGAGGCGGAGGTTTTACCCAAGAGAATATCACAGATCAGTACTGAGATATACAGCTAACGGTTTTGTTGTGGCCCACTCAGTAGCTTTATTTGTCAACCCCTCCGAGACCTAATTTATTCCCCAGTGACTCGGACTTATCGGAGGGTCATTATTAAAGGACCACCTAAATGTGCACCAACGAAAGGTAGAGTACTCCAACAAATCGGGACTTTATATTGGGGAAAAGGTAGCTACCTACACAGTTGGCAGCAGCCATACTGGTCTACTTGTTTTTTGTAAAGTAAATATAAGGATCTGGCTTTATTTAACTAATAGAGAAAATACGTTACATGTTGATTCACTCGAAATTTATTGTATATTAAATGTTGCCAGGATTTAACTAACCTCTTTTGCATTTAGGGAACCTGATACAGGAGAGAGTCGTTACAACCCTAGACAAGGATTCCAGTATAATAAATCTTGTTTAAATGGGGTACATTGTTGTTGACACTTTAAAGTTACCATCCTTCCCAGGGCTCGCGTGCATTGATGCACCGACACCTGTATACGTATTAGGAGGTCTCTGTCTAGAGACGACAACTCCTTGGACTTCTCCTCCGGGAGAAACCCTTTTTATCCTGTTCTGTGTCCAGAACCATACCCAGGAACAGTAGACGCGTCGTAGGAACTAGCTGCGACTTTGGAATATTCAGAATCCAGCCGTGCTGTTGTAGCACTTCCCGAGATAGTGCTACTCCGCCGAACAACTGCTTCCTGGACCTTGCCTTTATAAGGAGATCGTCCAAGTACGGGATAATTATTTCGGCCATTACCTTGGTAAATACCTCGGTGCCGGGGACAGACCAACGGCAACGTTTGGAATTGGTAATGACAATCCTGTACCACAATTTTGAGGTACTCCTGGTGAAGAGGGTAAATAGGGACATGCAGGTAAGCATCCTTGATGTCCAGTGATACCATGAAATTCTCCAGGCTTGCAATAATCGCCCTGAGCGATTCCATTTTGAACTTGAACCTTCGTATATAAGTGTTCAAGGCTTTCAATTTTAGAATGGGTCTCACCGAACCGTCTGGTTTCGGTACCACAACATTTTGGAATAGTAACCCCGGCCTTGTTGAAGGAGGGGTACCTTGATTTCACCTGCTGGAAGTACAGCTTGTGAATTGCCGCCAGTACTACCTTTCCCCGAGGGCAGCAGGCAAGGCTGATGTGAGGTAACGGCGAGGGGGAGTCGCCTCGAACTCCAGCCTGTATCCCTGTGATACTATTTTCAGAACCTAGGGATCCACCAGTGGGCAAGCCCACTGGTCCCTGAAGTTCCCGAGACGCGCCCCTACCGCACCTGTCTCCACCTGTGGAGCCCCAACGTCATGCGGTGGATTCAGAGGAAGCGGGGGAAGATTTTTGATCCTGGGAACTGGCTGCTGGTGCAGCTTTTTCCTTCTTCCCTTTGTTAGGCGCCGGGGTCCGCTTGATGGTCTGCGCGGCCCGGCACCTAGCAACTAGAGACGCCGTGCACATACAGCCGCCGGCTCCCTAGCAACGCTAGACGCCGGGCACGCTGAGCCGCACGGACCCTAGCAACGGGGACGCCACTGGCGGACCGCGTTCCCCGTTGCTAGGCTTTAGGAAATTAAGATATTCACCTGCTCTCTTGCCGTGCAGCAAGGCAGCTGCACGGCATTTATTCTAATCAGCCTTTAGCAGCTGATTGGAGCACTCCCAGGGCTTCTCACAGACGCCGGTAATAGCTTCCTGCATGCTGCCTTTGTTTGCTGAGAGTCTGTTTCCAGTCCTGCTGTATCCGGTCATTCCAGTCCTCAGAAGTCCGGTATTCGGAAGTTGTCATCTCATCCCAAGAGGTCGTTTGGTTCCCTGGAGTCCTGACTGATCACCGTTTTATATCCAGTGGTGTTCGTGAGTTGCGGCTCTGCCGTGTGTTGCGGCTCAGCCACTTTACCCTTTTATATTTTGTGTTTGGAGCATTTGCGGAGGGTTCCGCTTCCACAAGTCCTCTCTGGTACTCGGCGGTGCCGGGTAGGAGAATTGGACAAGTGGATATTTTGGTTGTCCTTTTCCCTGGCGGTTTCTCCGCACATATTATAGTTTTGAGTTTGCTTAGCCCCTGGCCTGGTTGTTTAGTTAGAGGGCCTCTTGTTATCACCCTGTCTCGGGTTTCCCTTTGTCTCTCATTAAGACCGGGGGGCATCGAAGTTGGGCAGACATAATCCGCCCATCAAACGCGGCTGCCAAGGGCTCAAGAAACCATAGTCTTGCAGGGGATTTCTGACAACACGGGTGAGACAACAGAGTTAGGGAGCCAGGGGCTATTTTCCTGTCCTGCTCCATTCCCCAGCATTCCGTTCCAGTGCTCCGGTCCTTGCCATAAGATCTCCTCTGACCAGAGTGCTGGAATCATAACATTATTACCGGCCATACCAAAACTTAAAATTAAACGGGGTTTCATTTTTTCTCATTCAGTTTTGTGAGAGTTTATCGGCCTCATGAATCCAACAGGTTTAGGGCCAAATCCTGGTCAGCTCTTAGTCAGTCAGATTCAAGAACTTACTCAAATGGTTCAGGATCTTTCTCTTCGGGTGAAGTCGCAGGAAGATCTTTTGCGAGCTTCCCCAAGGGTAGTCCCTGAACCAAAGATGCATTTGCCTGACCGTTTTTCTGGTGATAGTAAAGAGTTTTTTAATTTTAAAGAATCCTGTAAACTTTATTTTCGTTTAAGACCGACTTCCTCGGGTACTGAATCTCAGCGGGTCGGGTTTATTATTTCTTTGCTCCAGGGGGATCCTCAGACCTGGGCATTTGGTTTAAGAGCAGAGGATCCGGCATTGTTGTCAGTTGACGCTTTTTTTGAGTCTTTAGGGCTCTTGTATGATGACCCTGATAGAGAGGCGTCCGCTGAAAGTCAGTTGCGCGCTCTCAGACAGGGTAGAAATCCTGCGGAGGTTTATTGTACGGAGTTTCGCCGTTGGTCGAACGACTGTGGCTGGAATGACCCAGCCCTGCGCAGTCAGTTTCGCCTCGGCTTATCAGAGTCTATAAAAGACAGTCTCCTTCAGTACCCCGCTCCTGAGACTCTCGATAAACTCATGGAGCTTTCTATTAAGATTGATTGTCGTCTCAGAGAGCGGAGGGCTGAAAAAGGAGCACCTGTAAGGTCAAGTCCGTGTGTATATTCCATTCCTGAAGACGTAGAGGAGCCCATGCAGATGGGTCTCTCCCGGCTGTCTCCTGAAGAAAGAGCCAGAAGGCAAAATTCTGGTCTTTGTCTGTACTGTGGGGGTAAGGGACATTTTGCTCGTAATTGTCCGAACAAGTCGGGAAACGCTTTGACCAGGTGAATTGTGAGGGGGTTCACCTAGGTCTGCAGCTTATCTCCTCGAATAACTCCCTTTTAGTCCCAGTTAAAGTTTCCTTTGGCAGCCTCAGTTCTTCGGTGTCGGCTTTTGTTGACAGTGGAGCTGCAGGAAACTTTATGGATTTAACTTGGGCTAAGGCCTTAGGCATTCCTCAGTTACCTTTGGGTAGGTGTGTCACCATGCATGGCTTAGATGGGAGTCCGCTGTCTAATGGGATTATTTCTCAGTAGATCATCCAAGTACGGGATAATATTTCTCTCCGTACACCCCTTGTACTACTTACAGTAGGAGCTCTACATTCCGAGAAAAGGTTCTTCAAAAGTTACGTGAGAATCATTTATATGCCAAGGTGGAGAAGTGTGAGTTTCATGTCACGGAAGTATCTTTTTTAGGGTACATAATTTCCCCTCAGGGATTTTCCATGGAACCAAAGAAACTCCAGGCCATCCTTAGTTGGGCGCAACCCACCAATTTAAAAGCACTGTGGGGGTAAGGGACAATCGAGTTCTTTCTTACACATTGCCCAGCAGTTCCAGTTGTTCTGGGTCACCCTTGGCTGGCCTTTCATAATCCCACCATTGATTGGCGGTCGGGGGAGATTTCACATTGGGGTACTTATTGTGATAAGGAATGTATCACGTTTCCAGTCAGAGTAGCAGCTATCATTCCAGAACTCATTCAGGTGGAATACCAGGAGTTTGCTGATGTTTTCTCCAAAGGCAATGCGGACATTCTGCCTCCCCATCGGCCTTATGATTGTGCTATTGAGTTAATTCCTGGTGCCGCATTGCGAAAGGGAAGATTATATGCATTATCCGGGCCAGAAACTGCGGCTATGAATGATTATGTAAAGGAGAGCATTGAGAAAGGATTTATTAGACCATCAAAATCTCCTTTAAGTGCAGGCTTCTTCTTTGTGGAGAAAAAGGATGGCTCGCTTAGACCTTGCATTGATTTTAGAGCCCTGAATAAGATCTCAGTTAAAAACACCTATCCTTTGCCGTTGATTTCTGTACTCTTTGATCAGTTACGTTCTGCTGTGATTTTTTCTAAAATTGACCTTAGAGGAGCGTACAACCTCATCCGAATTAAATCTGGAGATGAGTGGAAAACGGCCTTCAGTACTCAGTCGGGTCACTACGAATACCTGGTGATGCCGTTCGGCCAGTCCAATGCTCCGGCAGTTTTTCAAGACCTCATTAACGATGTGCTCCGTGACTTCCTAGGGAAATTCGTGGTCGTTTACTTAGACGACATCCTGATTTTTTCTGAATCAATGGAACAACATGTTACCCAGGTGCGTCTGGTTCTTCAAAAGTTACGTGAGAATCATTTATATGCCAAGCTGGAGAAGTGTGAGTTTCATGTCACGGAAGTATCTTTTTTAGGGTACATAATTTCCCCTCAGGGATTTTCCATGGAACCAAAGAAACTCCAGGCCATCCTTAGTTGGGCGCAACCCACCAATTTAAAAGCAATTCAGCGCTTTTTAGGGTTTGCGAATTATTATAGGAGGTTCATTCATTCTTTTTCTGACCTGGTTGCTCCCATTGTAGCTCTGACAAAGAAAGGAGCGGATCCTACCAACTGGTCGCATGAAGCTGAGTTGTCCTTCCGGGCCTTGAAACAAGCCTTTGTCTCGGCTCCTGTCCTCAGACATCCTAATCCGGAATTGCCCTTTGTGGTGGAGGTTGATGCCTCGGAGGTTGGAGTGGGGGCTATCCTTTCTCAAAAGGATCCGGAGTCTCTGGAGTTACATCCTTGTGTTATGATTCCAGCACTCCTGACCAGAGGAGATCTTATGACAATGACCAGAGCGCTGGAATGGAATGCTGGTAACGGGAGCAGGAAAGACTAGTTGCCCCTGGCGCCCTAACTCTATTGTCTCACCCGTGCTATCGGAAATCCCTTGCGAGACTATGGTTTCTTGAGCCCTTGGCAGCCACGTTTGAAGGGCGGATTATGTCTGCCCAACTCCGGTGCCCCCCGGTCTTAATGAGAGACAAAGGGAAATCCGAGGCAGGATGATAACAAGAGGACCTCTGACTGACAACAGGCCAGGGGCAACAAGCTAACTAGCAAAGACCTGAAGTATGTGCGGGAAAAACCGCCAGGGAAAAGGACAACCAAAAATCCACTTGTCCAATACTCCTACCCAGCACCGCCGGATACCAGAGTGGACATGTGGAAGCGGAACCCTCCGCAAAATGCTCCAAAACACAAATAATAAATGGTAAAGCGGCCAAGCCGCAACACACGGCAAAGCCGTGACTCACGAACACCACTGGATGTTAAACGGTGATCAGTCAGGACTCAAGGAACAAGATGACAACTTCCGAGTACAGGACTACTGGAGACTGGAACGACCGGATACAGCAAGACTGGAAACAGACTCTCAGCAAACAAGGACCGCATGCAGAAAGCTATTACCGGCGTCTGTGAGAAGCCCTGAGAGTGCATATAAACAGGAGTCCTCCAATCAGCTGCTGACAGGGCTGATTACACAAATGCCGTGCAGCAGCTGCACGGCCAGGAAACAGGTGCACAATCATTTTAACTGGACCCAGCAACGGGGAACGCGGTCCGCCAGTAGCGTCCCAGTTGCTAGGGTCCGTGCGGCTCAGTGCGCCCGGCGTCTAGCGTTGCCAGGGAGCCGGCGGCTGTACGCGTACGGCGTCCCTGGTTGCTAGGCGCCGTGCCGCACCGACGAGCGGACCCGGGCGCCTAACAGTACCCCCCCCTTGAGGAGGGGTCAAGGAACCCCTAAAGCCAGGCTTCCGAGGAAATTCCCGAAAAAATGCCCTCTTGAGCCTCGGGGCATGAAGATCCTTATCCAGGACCCAAGACCTTTCCTCTGGACCATAGCCTCTCCAGTGAACCAGAAAATAAAGCCTGCCCCGGGACAATTTGGAATCGAGAACCTTCTCCACCAGGAACTCCTGTTGTCCCTGTACATCCACTGGAGATCTTCCCTGAGAGATCTTCCGAGGAAATCTACTGGAAGAAACGTATGGTTTCAACAGGGAGCAATGAAACGTATTTCCAATCCGGAGAGATCTTGGTAAACGTAACCGGAAAGCAACTGGGTTGACTTTTTTAATAATATGAAATGGTCCAATAAATTTGGGTCCCAATCTAGCCGAGGATTGCCGAAGTCTAATGTTACGAGTCGACAACCATACCCTATCTCCCACCTTAAAAGTGCAAGGACGTCGGAGCCTGTCAGAAATTTTTTTCTCTTGAAAGGCCGCTTTTCTGAGAGCAATGTGCACTTTTTTCCAAATGGCTCTGAGATGGGAGGTTAAAGTTAGCGAGGAAACTGAGGAATGTTGAAAAAAAGAATTAGCTTTGGGGTGAAAACCAAAAACTGAAAAGAATGGAGACACATTAGTGGAGGAATGACAAGAATTATTGTAAGCAAACTCCGCCAATGGAAGAAACTCGGACCAATCATTCTGGAGTTTGGCTGAGTACAAACGCAAATACTGTTTCAATGATTGGTTAACTCGCTCGGTTTGCCCGTTGGATTGGGGGTGGTAACCGGATGTTAATGACAATTTCATCTTTAATGAAGCACAAAAACACTTCCAGAATTGTGCAATGAATTGTGGACCCCGATCAGAAACAATATCAGTGGGCAACCCATGAAGTCTGAAAACATGGCGGAGAAACAAAACTGCCAATCCTTGGGCAGATGGCAGTCGGGGAAGAGCAATGAAATGAGCCATCTTGCTAAAACGGTCCACTACCACCCATATGACTCGGAATCCGGCTGAAAGGGGAAGGTCTACCACAAAATCCATGGAAATATGAGACCATGGCCTGAGGGGGACATTTAAGGGCATAAGTTGCCCGATAGGCAAGGAACGGGGAACCTTATGCTGTGCACAAACCTGACATGAAAAAACAAACTCCTTAACGTCTTTAGAAAGACCAGGCCACCATACTGAGCGGGAGACTAACTCCAAAGTCTTAGAGATCCCCGGATGCCCGGAAACTTTGTTATCATGGAACTCAGTCAAAACAGTAGCTCTCAAAAACTCAGGGACGTAAAGACGACCAGCAGGAGTATTTCCAGGAGCTTGGTGTTGAAGCTGTTTAACTGGGTAAATAAATCTTGTGTGAGGCCTGCCCAAATGACTGAAGATGAAAGTATGGGAGTAACAGGACTGTTATTGTGAACCGGAAGAAAACTGCGTGACAGGGCATCCGCCTTGGTATTCTTGGAACCTGGCCTGAAAGTGATAATACATTTGAAACGAGTAAAGAATAAAGCCCAACGAGCCTGCCGGGCATTCAGCCGCTTAGCTGATTCGATGTATTGCAGGTTTTTATGGTCAGAATGTGTTGCTCCCTCCAGCCAATGCCTCCACTCCTCGAAAGCCCATTTTATTGCCAGTAACTCCCGGTTACCAACGTCATAGTTGGATTCAGCGGAGGAGAATTTCCTGGACATAAAGGCACAAGGATGTAGTTCCAGAGACTCCGGATCCTTTTGAGATAGGATAGCCCCCACTCCAACCTCCGAGGCATCAACCTCCACAACGAAGGGCAATTCTGGATTGGGATGTCTGAAGACTGGAGCCGAGACAAAAGCTTGTTTCAGGGCCCGAAAGGACAACTCAGCTTCACGCGACCAGTTGGTAGGATCCGCTCCTTTCTTTGTCAGAGCCACAATGGGAGCAACCAGGTCGGAAAAAGAATGAATGAACCTCCTATAATAATTTGCAAACCCTAAAAAGCGCTGAATTGCTTTTAAATTGGTGGGTTGCGCCCAACTAAGGATGGCCTGGAGCTTCTTAGGTTCCATGAAAAATCCCCCAGGGGAAATAATGTACCCTAAAAAAGATACCTCCGTGACATGAAACTCACATTTCTCCAGCTTGGCATATAGATGATTCTCACGTAACTTTTGAAGAACCAGACGCACCTGGGTAACATGTTGTTCCATTGATTCAGAAAAAATCAGGATGTCGTCTAAGTAAACGACCACGAATTTCCCTAGGAAGTCACGGAGCACATCGTTAATGAGGTCCTGGAAAACTGCTGGAGCGTTAGACAAGCCGAACGGCATCACCAGGTACTCGTAGTGACCCGACTGAGTACTGAAGGCCGTCTTCCACTCATCTCCAGACTTGATTCGGATGAGGTTATACGCTCCTCTTAGGTCAATTTTAGAAAAAATCACAGCCGAACGCAGCTGATCAAAGAGGACAGAAATCAGCGGCAGAGGATAAGTATTTTTTACTGAGATTTTATTCAGGGCTCTAAAGTCAATGCAAGGTCTAAGCGAGCCATCCTTTTTCTCCACAAAGAAGAAGCCTGCACTTAAAGGAGATTTTGATGGCCTAATAAATCCTTTCCCTAGGCTCTCCTTAACATAATCATTCATGGCCGCAGTTTCAGGCCCGGATAAAGCATATAACCTTCCCTTTGGCAATGCGGCACCAGGAATTAGCTCAATAGCACAATCATAAGGCCGATGTGGAGGCAGAATGTCTGCATTGCCCTTGGAGAACACATCAGCAAACTCTTGGTATTCCACGGGAATGAGTTCAGGAATGGCAGCTGCTATTCTGACTGGAAACGTAATACATTCCTTATCACAGAAGGTACCCCATTGTGAAATCTCCCCCGACCGCCAATCAATGGTGGGATTATGAAAGGCCAGCCAAGGGTGACCCAGAACCACTGGAACTGCTGGGCAATGGGTAAGGAAGAACTCGATTTTTTCAGAATGAAGAGCTCCTACCATAAGTAGTACAGGGGGTGTACAGAGGGAAATAACCCCATTGGACCGTGGACTCCCATCTAAGCCATGCATGGTGACACACCTACCCAAAGATAACTGAGGAATGCCTAAGGCCTTAGCCCAAGTTAAATCCATAAAGTTTCCTGCAGCTCCACTGTCAACAAAAGCCGACACCGAAGAACTGAGGCTGCCAAAGGAAACTTTAGCTGGGACTAAAAGGGAGTTATTCGAGGAGATAAGCTGCAGACCTAGGTGAACCCCCTCACAATTCACCTGGTTGAGGCGTTTCCCGACTTGTTCGGACAATTACGAGCAAAATGTCCCTTACCCCCACAGTACAAACAAAGACCAGAGTTTTGCCTTCTGGCTCTTTCTTCAGGAGACAGCCGGGAGAGACCCATCTGCATGGGCTCCTCTACGTCCTCAGGAATGGAATATACACATGGAGTTGACCTGACAGGTGCTCCTTTTTCAGCCCTCCGCTCTCTGAGACGACGATCAATCTTAATAGAAAGCTCCATGAGTTTATCGAGAGTCTCAGGAGCGGGATACTGAAGGAGACTGTCTTTTATAGACTCTGATAAGCCGAGGCGAAACTGACTGCGCAGGGCTGGGTCATTCCAGCCACAGTCGTTCGACCAACGGCGAAACTCCGTACAATAAACCTCTGCAGGATTCCTACCCTGTCTGAGAGCGCGCAACTGACCTTCAGCGGATGCCTCTCTATCAGGGTCATCATACAATAGCCCTAAAGACCCAAAAAAGGCGTCTACTGACAACAAGGCCAGATCCTCTGCTTTTAAACCAAATGCCCAGGTCTGAGGATCCCCCTGGAGCAAAGAAATAATAATCCCAACCCGCTGAGATTCAGTACCCGAGGAGATCGGTCTTAAACGAAAATAAAGTTTACAGGATTCTTTAAAATTAAAAAACTCTTTCCTATCACCAGAAAAACGATCAGGCAAATGCATCTTTGGTTCAGGGACTACCTTCGGGGAAGTTCGCAAAAGATCTTCCTGCGACTTCACCCGAAGGGAAAGATCCTGAACCATCTGAGTAAGTTCTTGAATCTGTCTGACTAAGAGCTGACCAGGATTTGGCCCTAAACCTGTTGGATTCATGAGGCCGATAAACTCTTACAAAACTGAATGAGAAAAAAATTAAACCCCGTTTAATTTTAAGTTTTGGTGTGGCCGGTAATAATGTTATGATTCCAGCACTCCTGACCAGAGGAGATCTTATGACAATGACCAGAGCGCTGGAATGGAATGCTGGTAACGGGAGCAGGAAAGACTAGTTGCCCCTGGCGCCCTAACTCTATTGTCTCACCCGTGCTATCGGAAATCCCTTGCGAGACTATGGTTTCTTGAGCCCTTGGCAGCCACGTTTGAAGGGCGGATTATGTCTGCCCAACTCCGGTGCCCCCCGGTCTTAATGAGAGACAAAGGGAAATCCGAGGCAGGATGATAACAAGAGGACCTCTGACTGACAACAGGCCAGGGGCAACAAGCTAACTAGCAAAGACCTGAAGTATGTGCGGAAAAACCGCCAGGGAAAAGGACAACCAAAAATCCACTTGTCCAATACTCCTACCCAGCACCGCAGGATACCAGAGTGGACATGTGGAAGCGGAACCCTCCGCAAAATGCTCCAAAACACAAATAATAAATGGTAAAGCGGCCAAGCCGCAACACACGGCACAGCCGTGACTCACGAACACCACTGGATGTTAAACGGTGATCAGTCAGGACTCCAGGAACAAGATGACAACTTCCGAGTACAGGACTACTGGAGACTGGAACGACCGGATACAGCAAGACTGGAAACAGACTCTCAGCAAACAAGGACAGCATGCAGGAAGCTATTACCGGCGTCTGTGAGAAGCCCTGAGAGTGCATATAAACAGGAGTCCTCCAATCAGCTGCTGACAGGGCTGATTACACAAATGCCGTGCAGCAGCTGCACGGCCAGGAAACAGGTGCACAATCATTTTAACTGGACCCAGCAACGGGGAACGCGGTCCGCCAGTGGCGTCCCCGTTGCTAGGGTCCGTGCGGCTCAGTGCGCCCGGCATCTAGCGTTGCCAGGGAGCCGGCGGCTGTACGCGTACGGCGTCCCTGGTTGCTAGGCGCCGGGCCGCACCGACGAGCGGACCCCGGCGCCTAACACCTTGTGCCTTTATGTCCAGGAAATTCTCCTCCGCTGAATCCAACTATGACGTTGGTAATCGGGAGTTACTGGCGGTAAAGTGGGCTTTCGAGGAGTGGAGGCATTGGCTGGAGGGAGCAAAACATACTATTTCGGTATTGACTGACCATAAGAACCTGCAATACATTGAATCGGCTAAGCGGCTTAATGCCCGGCAGGCACGTTGGGCATTATTTTTTACGCGTTTCAAATTTATAATCACTTTCAGGCCTGGTTCCAAGAATACTAAGGCTGATGCCCTGTCACGTAGCTTTCTTCCGGTTCACAATAACAATCCTGTTACCCCCATACTTCCATCTTCGGTCATCTGGGCGGGCCTCACACAAGATTTATTTACCCAGTTAAAACAGCTTCAACACCAAGCTCCTAGAATTACTCCTGCTGGTCGTCTTTACGTCCCTGAGTTTTTGAGAGCTACTGTTTTAACGGAATTCCATGATAACAAAGTTTCAGGGCATCCAGGAGTCTCTAAGACATTGGAGTTAGTCTCTCGCTCAGTATGGTGGCCTGGTCTTTCTAAAGACGTCAAGGAATTTGTTTATTCATGTCAGGTTTGTGCACAGCATAAGGTTCCCCGTTCCTTGCCCATCGGGCAACTTATGCCCTTAAATGTTCCTCTCAGGCCGTGGTCTCATATTTCCATGGATTTTGTGGTTGACCTTCCCCTTTCAGCCGGATTCCGAGTCATATGGGTGGTAGTGGACCGTTTTAGTAAAATGGCTCATTTTATTGCTCTTCCCCGATTGCCTTCTGCCCAAGGGTTGGCAGTTTTGTTTCTCCGCCATGTATTCAGGCTTCATGGGTTGCCTACTGATATTGTTTCTGATCGGGGTCCACAATTCATCGCTCTATTCTGGAAATGTTTTTGTGCCTCATTGAAGATGAAATTGTCGTTAACATCCGGTTACCACCCACAATCCAACGGGCAAACCGAACGAGTTTACCAATCATTGAAACAATATTTGCGCTTGTATTCAGCCAAACTCCAGAATGATTGGTCCGAGTTTCTTCCGTTGGCTGAATTTGCTTACAATAATTCTTGTCATTCCTCCACTAAAGAGTCTCCATTCTTTTCAGTTTTTGGTTTTCACCCCAGAGCTAATTCTTTTTTTCATCATTCCTCAGTCTCCTCGCTTACCTTAACCTCCCATCTCAGAGCCATTTGGAAAAAGGTGCACCTTGCTCTCAGAAAAGCGGCCTTTTGAGAGAAGAAATTTTCTGACAGGCTCCGACGTCCTTGCACTTTTAAGGTGGGAGATAGGGTGTGGTTGTCGACTCGCAACATCAGGCTTCGACAATCCTCGGCTAGACTGGGACCCAAATTTATTGGGCCATTTCTTATTATTAAAAGAGTTAACCCAGTTGCCTTTCGGTTACGTTTACCAAGATCTCTCAGGATTGGAAATACGTTTCATTGTTCCCTGTTGAAACAATACGTTTCTTCCAGTAGATTTCCTCGGAAGATCTCTCAGGGTAGATCTCCAGTGGATGTACAGGGACAACAGGAGTTCTTGGTAGAGAAGGTTCTCGATTCCAAATTGTCCCGGGATCGGCTGTATTTTCTGGTTCACTGGAAAGGCTATGGTCCGGAGGAAAGGTCTTGGGTCCTGGATAAGGATCTTCATGCCCCGAGGCTCAAGAGGGCATTTTTTCGGGAATTTCCTCAGAAACCTGGCTTTAGGGGTTCCTTGACCCCTCCTCAAGGGGGGGGTACTGTTAGGCGCCGGGGTCCGCTTGATGGTCTGCGCGGCCCGGCGCCTAGCAACTAGAGACGCCGTGCACGTACAGCCGCCGGCTCCCTAGCAACGCTAGACGCCGGGCGCGCTGAGCCGCACGGACCCTAGCAACGGGGACGCCACTGGCGGACCGCGTTCCCCGTTGCTAGGCTTTAGGAAATTAAGATATTCACCTGCTCTCTGGCCGTGCAGCAAGGCAGCTGCATGGCATTTATTCTAATCAGCCTTTAGCAGCTGATTGGAGAACTCCTTGTTAAATACACTCCCAGGGCTTCTCACAGACGCCGGTAATAGCTTCCTGCATGCTGCCTTTGTTTGCTGAGAGTCTGTTTCCAGTCCTGCTGTATCCGGTCATTCCAGTCCTCAGAAGTCCGGTATTCGGGAGTTGTCATCTCATCCCAAGAGGTCGTTTGGTTCCCTGGAGTCCTGACTGATCACCGTTTTATATCCAGTGGTGTTCGTGAGTTGCGGCTCTGCCGTGTGTTGCGGCTCAGCCGCTTTACCCTTTTATATTTTGTGTTTGGAGCATTTGTGGAGGGTTCCGCTTCCACAAGTCCTCTCTGGTACTCGGCGGTGCTGGGTAGGAGAATTGGACAAGTGGATATTTTGGTTGTCCTTTTCCCTGGCGGTTTCTCCGCACATATTATAGTTTTGAGTTTGCTCAGCCCCTGGCCTGGTTGTTTAGTTAGAGGGCCTCTTGTTATCACCCTGTCTCGGGTTTCCCTTTGTCTCTCATTAAGACCGGGGGGCATCGAAGTTGGGCAGACATAATCCGCCCTTCAAACGCGGCTGCCAAGGGCTCAAGAAACCATAGTCTCGCAGGGGATTTCTGACAACACGGGTGAGACAACAGAGTTAGGGCGCCAGGGGCTATTTTCCTGTCCTGCTCCCTTCCCCAGCATTCCGTTCCAGTGCTCCGGTCCTTGCCATAAGATCTCCTCTGACCAGAGTGCTGGAATCATAACACCCTTGTCTCTGTCCAGAAAGGAAGCGCCTTTGACCCGCTTGCTTTTCTGAAGCCGAAATGACTGTACCTGAAAATACAGTGCTTTCTTAGGCTGTGAGGAAACCTGAGGTAAATTTTTTTTTATCCCAGCTGTTGCTGTGGATATGAGGTCCCAGAGACCATCCCCAAACAATTCCTCACCCTTATAAGGCAGAATCTCCATGTGCCTTTTATAGGCAGCATCACCTGTCCACTGCCGAGTTTCTAATACCCTCCTGGCAGAATGGACATTGCATTAATTTTGGATGCCAGCCGGCAAATATCCCTCTGTGCATCCTTTATATCTAAGACGACGTCTTTAATATGCTCTATGTTAGCAAACTATTAACCCTGTCTTAGAGTATTAATATTATCTGACTGGGTATCAGACCACGTTGCAGCAGCACTATTTATGCTGAGGCAATTGCAGGTCTCAGTATATAACCTGAGTGTGTATATACAGACTTCAGGATAGCCTCCTGCTTTTTATCAGCAGGCTCCTTCAAGGTGGCCGTATCCTAAGACGGCAGTGCCACCTTTTTTGACAAACGTGTGAGCGCCTTATCCACCCTAAGGGATATCTCCCAACGTGACCTATCCTCTGGCGGGAAAGGGTACGCCATCAGTAACTTTTTAGAAATTACCAGTTTCTTATCGGGGGGAACCCACGCTACTTTACACACTTCATTCATTCATCTGATGGGGGAACAAAACACTGGCTGCTTTTTCTCCCCAAAAATAAAACCCCTTTTATGTGGTACTTGGGTTCATATCAGAAATGCGTAACACATTTTTCATTGCCGAGATCATGTAACGGATGTTCCTAGTGGATTGTGTATATGTCTCAACCCCGTAGACACTGGAGTCAGACTCCGTGTCGACATCTGTGTCTGCCATCTGAGGTAACGGGCGCTTTTTTGAGCCCCTGATAGCCTTTGAGACGCCTGGGCAGGCGCGGGCTGAGAAGCCGGCTGTCCCACATCTGTTTTACGTCATCCAGCCTTCTATGTAAGGAGTTGACATTGTCGGTTAATACATTTCACCTATCCATCCACTCTGGTGTCGGCCCCACAGGGGGCGACATCCCATTTATCGGCCTCTGCTCCACCTCCCCGTAACCTTCCTCATCCCACATGTCGACACAGCCGTACCGACACACAGCACACACACAGGGAATGCTCTGACTGAGGACAGGACCCCACAAAGTCCTTTGGGGAGACAGAGAGAGAGTATGCCAGCACACACCAGAGCGCTATATAATGCAGGGATTAACACTATAACTGAGTGATTTTTCCCCCAATAGCTGCTTGTATAAACAAAATTGCGCCTAAATTTAGTGCCCCCCCTCTCTTTTTAACCAGTGGAGCCTGAAAACTACAGGGGAGAGCCTGGGGAGCTGTCTTCCATCTGCACTGTGAAGAGAAAATGGCGCCAGTGTGCTGAGGGAGATAGCTCCGCCCCTTTTTCGCGGCCTTTTCTCCCGCTTTTTTATGGATTCTGGCAGGGGTATTTATCACATATATGGCCTCTGGGGCTATATATTGTGATATATTTGCCAGCCAAGGTGTATTTATTGCTTCTCAGGGCGCCCCTCCCCAGCGCCCTGCACCCTCAGTGACCGGAGTGTGAAGTGTGTATGAGGAGCAATGGCGCACAGCTGCAGTGCTGTGCGCTACCTTGGTGAAGACTGATGTCTTCTGCCGCCGATTTTCCGGATTCTTCTTGCTTCTGGCTCTGTAAGGGGGCCGGCGGCGCGGCTCCGGGACCGAACACCAATGGCCGGTTCCATGCAGTCGATCCCTCTGGAGCTAATGGTGTCCAGTAGCCTAAGAAGCCCAAGCTACCACCAGTTAGGTAGGTTCGCTTCTTCTCCCCTTAGTCCCTCGCTGCAGTGAGTCTGTTGCCAGCAGATCTCACTGCAAAATAAAAAACCTAACATATACTTTCTCTCTAGGAGCTCAGGAGAGCCCCTAGTGTGCATCCAGCTCAGCCGGGCACAGGATTCTAACTGAAGTCTGGAGGAGGGTCATAGTGGGAGGAGCCAGTGCACACCAGGTAGTCCTAAATCTTTCTTAGCTGTGCCCAGTCTCCTGCGGAGCCGCTATTCCCCATGGTCCTTACGGAGTCCCCAGCATCCACTAGGACGTCAGAGAAATATATATATATATATATACACAGTATATATATATATATATATATATATACAGTATATATATATATATATATATATATATGAAATAGCAATACAATTATATAGATCAGTGCGCTTATCTTTAACTCGGTAGTCCCGTGCCACAACGTGTGGTCCAGTGGGTAACAAAATAGTCCAAAGTGAGTTATATGTCTCACTTCCTATGCCCTGATGTAAAGTCCACAGGGAAATGCTAACAATCCAGACTGCTTATTCCTACGTGAACACCCTCCACTTCTTTGGGCAGCAGCTCAGTTCTTCAAAATGCCACTGGGTATAGGTGGCCAAAAAGGCTCTGAGAAGTAGAAAAGAAGAACAAGCGCCTATGGTGTAGTATGCCTTACAAAAGGTGTGCTCTATGCATGCAGATACCGAAGTTGCGTACCAGATAGAGGCTTGTATTAATGCATATCAGTCCTCTGTTAAATGGGTCAAGTCAGATCTCACCGCCTGTAGCTTTACTATATAGACTGTGCAGTCAGCATGTGCACTGCTAGGTCCTTCTAAGTGTCTCCTGAGACTGGCCCAGCGCTCCAAGCCTGGATTCCACCTATGTCATATATATATTAAAAAGAAAATATATATATATATATATATATATATAAAATACATATATTATATCTATATATTTATTTTTTTATATATATATATATATATATATATATATGCAAAAGAGGAAAAAAATAGCGCCACTTGTGGTATGTAAACCTTCACAATTGTGTATAATATATGTCCAGAAAATACACTCCCTTGGTACAAAGGGTGTCAGCAGGCCCCTAAATAAAAACAGCCGTGGTAAGCTGCTGTGAAAAATGTTGTAGAAATCAAGAATATGGGCACAAGCGACCAATGGTGTCTGTAGTAAAGGAACGTAAAATTATTTTTATATAAAAAAGAGCATATTTATTTTACACGAATAAAAATACTGATATCCTTTGGTAGAAAATGCTTAAGCATAAGAATTCATAAAAAATGCATAAAAATACGAACATGTAAAAAGGAGAATTATCTAAAAGTAAAAGGTACACATTAGTTTGTAGTAAATGTGTAAAGGTGCTTATCTTAGGTTCAGGAGGTTGATCTGGGAAGGATCAGAGTGCTCAACGCGTTTCGTCCTTCAGGACTTCATCAAGACTACCCTTACACATTTACTACAAACTAATGTGTACCTTTTACTTTTAGATAATTCTCCTTTTTACATGTTCGTATTTTTATGCATTTTTTATGAATTCTTATGCTTAAGCATTTTTTACCAAAGGATATCAGTATTTTTATTCGTGTAAAATAAATATGCTCTTTTTTATATAAAAATCATTTTACGTTCCTTTACTACAGACACCATTGGTCGCTTGTGCCCATATTCTTGATTTCTACATATATATATATATATATATATATAAATAATTTTAATGTTATATGATGCAGCATGGCACTATATAATTATTTATGTACCACTACAGTCAGAATTGCTGGTTTCCCTGCCCTGTTTGTGGAGTCACAGTGTGCTGTTAAGGGACTGGGAGGCGGAACACGTGATGCGGTGGAGGGGAGGCGGGCCGAGAACGGGCAGTAGGCAGCGTAGCGCAAGAAGTGATGGACGGAACGTCACATTACTGAGCATCATGGGGAGGAGGAGGGGCTACTGCGCTTGCGCAGAAGCTCAGACGCCGGCCATTTTCAAAGTGCTTCACTGAGCTTCTGCACATGCGCAGAAGCTTTCCGTGAACACTGCAGTGGTTGGCGGTGGCTGGCGGCGGCCTGCGTGGGGGTGGTGGGCAGCAAATGAAGGGAATCCCGACCGGCCAAACTAAAACCGATCCGGTGTCCCGGCATGCCAATCCGCCGCTGATAATGCCCACCAGTGCCGTAGCTAGACATATTAGTGCTGTGTGCAACAAACAGCATGGGCGCCCCCCGCCCACATATACAAATTAGTGACAGTGCACGCATCAAAAATATAGGGATGTGGCTTCATGGGGAAGGGGCGTGGCCATGCAATAATACCAATTCATATTACGCCACACAGTAGTCTCCATTATTCAAATTACACTGCACAGTAGCGGCACTTACACACATGACACCAGGTAGAGCCCTTTTACACATTACACCAGGTAGAGCCCCTGTCACATATTACACCAGGTAGAGCCCCTTTTACACAGTAGAGATGAGCGGGTTCGGTTTCTCTGAATCCGAACCCGCACGAACTTCATGTTTTTTTTCACGGGTCCGAGCGACTCGGATCTTCCCGCCTTGCTCGGTTAACCCGAGCGCGCCCGAACGTCATCATGACGCTGTCGGATTCTCGCGAGACTCGGATTCTATATAAGGAGCCGCGCGTCGCCGCCATTTTCACACATGCATTGAGATTGATAGGGAGAGGACGTGGCTGGCGTCCTCTCCATTTAGATTAGGAGAGAGAGAGAGAGATTGACCTGAGGCTGATACTGTAGAAGAGAGTGCAGAGTTTAGTGACTGACCACAGTGACCACCAGCAGTGCAGTTGTTTTATTTAATATATCCGTTCTCTGCCTGAAAAAAACGGTACACACAGTGACTCAGTCACATACCATATCTGTGTGCACTGCTCAGCCCAGTGTGCTGCATGCCTGCATCATCTATGTATATATTATATATCTGACTGTGCTCAGCTCACACAGCTTATAATTGTGGGGGAGACTGGGGAGCACTGCAGTGCCAGTTATAGGTTATAGCAGGAGCCAGGAGTACATATTATATTAAAATTAAACAGTGCACACTTTTGCTGCAGGAGTGCCACTGCCAGTGTGACTGACCAGTGACCTGACCACACTGACCACCAGTATAGTTAGTAGTATACTATATTGTGATTGCCTGAAAAAGTTAAACACTCGTCGTGTGACTTCACTTGTGTGGTGTTTTTTTTTTTATTCTATAAAAAACTCATTCTGCTGACAGACAGTGTCCAGCAGGTCCGTCATTATATAATATATATACCTGTCCGGCTGCAGTAGTGATATATATATATTTTTTATATCATTATTTATCATCCAGTCGCAGCAGACACAGTACGGTAGTTCACGGCTGTAGCTACCTCTGTGTCGGCACTCGGCAGTCCATCCATAATTGTATACCACCTACCCGTGGTTTTTTTTTCTTTCTTCTTTATACATACATACTACTACATCTCTTTATCAACCAGTCTATATTAGCAGCAGACACAGTACAGTACGGTAGTTCACGGCTGTGGCTACCTCTGTGTCGGCACTCGGCAGTCCGTCCATAATTGTATACCACCTAACCGTGGTTTTTTTTTTCTTTCTTCTTTATACATACATACTACGACATCTCTTTATCAACCAGTCTATATTAGCAGCAGACACAGTACAGTACGGTAGTTCACGGCTGTGGCTACCTCTGTGTCGGCACTCGGCAGTCCGTCCATAATTGTATACCACCTAACCGTGGTTTTTTTTCTTTCTTCTTCATACATACATACTACGACATCTCTTTATCAACCAGTCTATATTAGCAGCAGACACAGTACAGTACGGTAGTTCACGGCTGTGGCTACCTCTGTGTCGGCACTCGGCAGTCCGTCCATAATTGTATACCACCTAACCGTGGTTTTTTTTTCTTTCTTCTTTATACATACATACTACGACATCTCTTTATCAACCAGTCTATATTAGCAGCAGACACAGTACAGTACGGTAGTTCACGGCTGTGGCTACCTCTGTGTCGGCACTCGGCAGTCCGTCCATAATTGTATACTAGTATCCATCCATCTCCATTGTTTACCTGAGGTGCCTTTTAGTTGTGCCTATTAAAATATGGAGAACAAAAATGTTGAGGTTCCAAAATTAGGGAAAGATCAAGATCCACTTCCACCTCGTGCTGAAGCTGCTGCCACTAGTCATGGCCGAGACGATGAAATGCCAGCAACGTCGTCTGCCAAGGCCGATGCCCAATGTCATAGTACAGAGCATGTCAAATCCAAAACACCAAATATCAGTAAAAAAAGGACTCCAAAACCTAAAATAAAATTGTCGGAGGAGAAGCGTAAACTTGCCAATATGCCATTTACCACACGGAGTGGCAAGGAACGGCTGAGGCCCTGGCCTATGTTCATGGCTAGTGGTTCAGCTTCACATGAGGATGGAAGCACTCAGCCTCTCGCTAGAAAAATGAAAAGACTCAAGCTGGCAAAAGCACAGCAAAGAACTGTGCATTCTTCGAAATCCCAAATCCACAAGGAGAGTCCAATTGTGTCGGTTGCGATGCCTGACCTTCCCAACACTGGACGTGAAGAGCATGCGCCTTCCACCATTTGCACGCCCCCTGCAAGTGCTGGAAGGAGCACCCGCAGTCCAGTTCCTGATAGTCAGATTGAAGATGTCAGTGTTGAAGTACACCAGGATGAGGAGGATATGGGTGTTGCTGGCGCTGGGGAGGAAATTGACCAGGAGGATTCTGATGGTGAGGTGGTTTGTTTAAGTCAGGCACCCGGGGAGACACCTGTTGTCGGTGGGAGGAATATGGCCGTTGACATGCCAGGTGAAAATACCAAAAAAATCAGCTCTTCGGTGTGGAGGTATTTCAACAGAAATGCGGACAACAGGTGTCAAGCCGTGTGTTCCCTTTGTCAAGCTGTAATAAGTAGGGGTAAGGACGTTAACCACCTCGGAACATCCTCCCTTATACGTCACCTGCAGCGCATTCATAATAAGACAGTGACAAGTTCAAAAACTTTGGGTGACAGCGGAAGCAGTCCACTGACCAGTAAATCCCTTCCTCTTGTAACCAAGCTCACGCAAACCACCCCACCAACTCCCTCAGTGTCAATTTCCTCCTTCCCCAGGAATGCCAATAGTCCTGCAGGCCATGTCACTGCCAATTCTGATGACTCCTCTCCTGCCTGGGATTCCTCCGATGCATCCTTGCGTGTAACGCCTACTGCTGCTGGCGCTGCTGTTGTTGCTGCTGGGAGTCGATGGTCATCCCAGAGGGGAAGTCGTAAGCCCACTTGTACTACTTCCAGTAAACAATTGACTGTTCAACAGTCCTTTGCGAGGAAGATGAAATATCACAGCAGTCATCCTGCTGCAAAGCGGATAACTGAGGCCTTGACAACTATGTTGGTGTTAGACGTGCGTCCGGTATCCGCCGTTAGTTCACAGGGAACTAGACAATTTATTGAGGCAGTGTGCCCCCGTTACCAAATACCATCTAGGTTCCACTTCTCTAGGCAGGCGATACCGAGAATGTACACGGACGTCAGAAAAAGACTCACCAGTGTCCTAAAAAATGCAGTTGTACCCAATGTCCACTTAACCACGGACATGTGGACAAGTGGAGCAGGGCAGGGTCAGGACTATATGACTGTGACAGCCCACTGGGTAGATGTATGGACTCCCGCCGCAAGAACAGCAGCGGCGGCACCAGTAGCAGCATCTCGCAAACGCCAACTCTTTCCTAGGCAGGCTACGCTTTGTATCACCGATTTCCAGAATACGCACACAGCTGAAAACCTCTTACGGCAACTGAGGAAGATCATCGCGGAATGGCTTACCCCAATTGGACTCTCCTGTGGATTTGTGGCATCGGACAACGCCAGCAATATTGTGTGTGCATTAAATATGGGCAAATTCCAGCACGTCCCATGTTTTGCACATACCTTGAATTTGGTGGTGCAGAATTATTTAAAAAACGACAGGGGCGTGCAAGAGATGCTGTCGGTGGCCAGAAAAATTGCGGGACACTTTCGGCGTACAGGCACCACGTACAGAAGACTGGAGCACCACCAAAAACTACTGAACCTGCCCTGCCATCATCTGAAGCAAGAAGTGGTAACGAGGTGGAATTCAACCCTCTATATGCTTCAGAGGTTGGAGGAGCAGCAAAAGGCCATTCAAGCCTATACAATTGAGCACGATATAGGAGGTGGAATGCACCTGTCTCAAGCGCAGTGGAGAATGATTTCAACGTTGTGCAAGGTTCTGATGCCCTTTGAACTTGCCACACGTGAAGTCAGTTCAGACACTGCCAGCCTGAGTCAGGTCATTCCCCTCATCAGGCTTTTGCAGAAGAAGCTGGAGACATTGAAGGAGGAGCTAACACGGAGCGATTCCGCTAGGCATGTGGGACTTGTGGATGGAGCCCTTAATTCGCTTAACAAGGATTCACGGGTGGTCAATCTGTTGAAATCAGAGCACTACATTTTGGCCACCGTGCTCGATCCTAGATTTAAAGCCTACCTTGGATCTCTCTTTCCGGCAGACACAAGTCTGCTGGGGTTGAAAGACCTGCTGGTGAGAAAATTGTCAAGTCAAGCGGAACGCGACCTGTCAACATCTCCTCCTTCACATTCTCCCGCAACTGGGGGTGCGAGGAAAAGGCTCAGAATTCCGAGCCCACCCGCTGGCGGTGATGCAGGGCAGTCTGGAGCGACTGCTGATGCTGACATCTGGTCCGGACTGAAGGACCTGACAACGATTACGGACATGTCGTCTACTGTCACTGCATATGATTCTCTCACCATTGAAAGAATGGTGGAGGATTATATGAGTGACCGCATCCAAGTAGGCACGTCACACAGTCCATACTTATACTGGCAGGAAAAAGAGGCAATTTGGAGGCCATTGCACAAACTGGCTTTATTCTACCTAAGTTGCCCTCCCACAAGTGTGTACTCCGAAAGAGTGTTTAGTGCCGCCGCTCACCTTGTCAGCAATCGGCGTACGAGGTTACATCCAGAAAATGTGGAGAAGATGATGTTCATTAAAATGAATTATAATCAATTCCTCCGTGGAGACATTGACCAGCAGCAATTGCCTCCACAAAGTACACAGGGAGCTGAGATGGTGGATTCCAGTGGGGACGAATTGATAATCTGTGAGGAGGGGGATGTACACGGTGATATATCGGAGGGTGATGATGAGGTGGACATCTTGCCTCTGTAGAGCCAGTTTGTGCAAGGAGAGATTAATTGCTTCTTTTTTGGGGGGGGTCCAAACCAACCCGTCATATCAGTCACAGTCGTGTGGCAGACCCTGTCACTGAAATGATGGGTTGGTTAAAGTGTGCATGTCCTGTTTTGTTTATACAACATAAGGGTGGGTGGGAGGGCCCAAGGACAATTCCATCTTGCACCTCTTTTTTCTTTTATTTTTCTTTGCGTCATGTGCTGTTTGGGGAGGGTTTTTTGGAAGGGACATTCTGCGTGACACTGCAGTGCCACTCCTAAATGGGCCCGGTGTTTGTGTCGGCCACTAGGGTCGCTAATCTTACTCACACAGTCAGCTACCTCATTGCGCCTCTTTTTTTCTTTGCGTCATGTGCTGATTGGGGAGGGTTTTTTGGAAGGGACATCCTGCGTGACACTGCAGTGCCACTCCTAAATGGGCCCGGTGTTTGTGTCGGCCACTAGGGTCGCTAATCTTACTCACACAGTCAGCTACCTCATTGCGCCTCTTTTTTTCTTTGCGTCATGTGCTGATTGGGGAGGGTTTTTTGGAAGGGACATCCTGCGTGACACTGCAGTGCCACTCCTAAATGGGCCCGGTGTTTGTGTCGGCCACTAGGGTCGCTAATCTTACTCACACAGTCAGCTACCTCATTGCGCCTCTTTTTTTCTTTGCGTCATGTGCTGATTGGGGAGGGTTTTTTGGAAGGGACATCCTGCGTGACACTGCAGTGCCACTCCTAGATGGGCCAGGTGTTTGTGTCGGCCACTAGTGTCGCTTAGCTTAGTCATCCAGCGACCTTGGTGCAAATTTTAGGACTAAAAATAATATTGTGAGGTGTGAGGTATTCAGAATAGACTGAAAATGAGTGGAAATTATGGTTTTTGAGGTTAATAATAATATGGGATCAAAATGACCCCCAAATTCTATGATTTAAGCTGTTTTTTAGTGTTTTTTAAAAAAAACACCCGAATCCAAAACACACCCGAATCCGACAAAAAAAATTCGGTGAGGTTTTGCCAAAACGCGGTCGAACCCAAAACACGGCCGCGGAACCGAACCCAAAACCAAAACACAAAACCCGAAAAATTTCAGGCGCTCATCTCTATTACACAGTGCACATGTATATACTGCTGCACCTGTGTATAATGCCCACATGTATATACTGCTGCACCTGTGTATAATGCCCACATGTATATACCGGCGCACCTGTGTATAATGCCCACATGTATATACTGCTGCACCTGTGTATAATGCCCACATGTATATACCGGCGCACCTGTGTATAATGCCCACATGTATATACTGCTGCACTTGTGTATAATGCCCACATGTATATACTGCTGCACATGTGTATAATACCCACATGAGCTCTTTGGCTCATATATTGTGTATAAATCTGTCTCTGGTATTAGCCAGTACCTCCCGAACCATTTACCTCACTGCACATTTCTAAAGGGCTGTAC
The DNA here is from genome assembly GCF_028390025.1 of Pseudophryne corroboree. NCBI lineage: Eukaryota > Metazoa > Chordata > Amphibia > Anura > Myobatrachidae > Pseudophryne > Pseudophryne corroboree. The sequence continues at coordinate 1,016,910,268 of NC_086445.1, read as the reverse complement.
ACACCCACTGGACACACCCACACAGCACTGGTCCATACCCTCCAACATTTTACACATAAAAATCACTACGAATTTGAAAAGGCGGTGTGGCCACGGGTAGCCACGCCCCTTCCCATATACTTTCAATGGACGTTTGGAGAGCCAAAAATCGGTACAGACCATAAAAAAAGGTACTGTACATGCTAAAAAGGTACAGTTGGAGGGTATGTTGGTCACACCCACACATGACAGGTCACACTCACACATGACTGACCACACCCACACATGACTGGCAACACCCACACAACACTGACCACACCCACACAACACTGACCACACTCACACATGACTGGTCACACCCACACATGACTGGCCACACCCACACAGGACTGGTCACAGCTCCTCTGCTTCTCACAATAGGCTCTTGAGCATTTTCTGTCTCAGGCCCATGTAGCAATTTATCCAGCCCTGCAGGCGGCACTTGTACAGCACGCACCTGGTACTTATACTACCCATTATGCACAGAGAAAGACTGTGTAAGTGTGTCAGAGTTATTGCGAAACGCGTCAGTCCCAACCTATATATACACCATTGTAGAATGCAAGGGGGGTCACCAGAGAGGACAGACACTGTATAAATAATGCATAATGCAGACTCTTTTATTCAATTACACTGATTATTTCAGCAAGTACAGAAACACCCTGATTCATTGACGCATTAGATGCATTCATTTCTGCATAGTAGACAATCTTAGTGCAGGTACAAACTCAATTAAACATACATATATATTGCTGTACTAGACATAGAGTAATATGCGCTACACCTACACACATAGCTTATATTGGTTTCTCTGTAGGAGTCTTCAGCCATGCTTTCGTAGTGATCCCTCCGATATTCTAGAGAGGAGATTCTGGAAAAATAAAAATTGATGATGAGAAATGTGTTCAAGTGTGTAATCTCCTGTCACACTGCAACATATTATACTCTGTCAGTCCCATATTAGAAACCCCAATGAACATTACTTATGTAGAGAGTGAAAGCGATTGCATCACTAGTTCTATGTATACGCAGTATATTACAGAGCTCAGGGATTACAATCAATGTGTGAGGCATCATCCACAGTGCCATCTACAGGCTAAACAGGTGCACTGCAAATGACTTATGGCTCATAGAACAGAGGTGCGGTTTCAGCGTGTATTTGTAATATGTGAAAAATAATAGTGCATAATGCAATCACATTACAGCTACTGGCCGGGCAGAGCAGATGATAAGAAGCCATTGTGTCTACAATTGTATGTGTGTTGAGCAATAGATGTGTAGGCGCTAACTCTAGAGAATGAATGTGGGATGGACACTTCCCTTAATTATTGTATATCAAGGCGATGTATAGTTCCTCCAAGGTCCTGTCTCAAGACTATCTTCTACCGGATTCAACTCGAATGGTCCCCGAATTCATATGGAGAGGAAAGAAAACCATATAGTGTAGTACATACAGGTAACCAATGATGTATATACTGTGGAAGGTCTCTTCCCAAAGTGACACCTGACCAGTGGTGTGTGGAACAGAGACACTAGTCCAATTACCAGATATGTGAATTCAATCAGGCGTGTAACACTATCCCTTTCAATCGATCCAGATGTTAACTCCGCAGAGCCCAAACCCAGTGCTTCTCAGAATTTCAGACCTCTTCCCCAAATAACTCTATACACAGTGGCACACTGATATTGTAAATGGCTCAATTACCAGACTCAGATGTACATTCAGCATGTGTCAACGTCCTTTGTGATGTTCATGGACGACAATTCCAACAAACAAACCGGCCCAGATCCAGCATCAATTCATATGGATAAAAAATATAAAAGAAACGCATAGCATAATACGTTTTTTTATTTTTAAAAAAAAGGGTTAAAACAACTGCTGGACTGATTCCCAACTGGAATCCGAATGTATGATATACACAATTACCAAATAGAATGTATGTATCAAGCAATTAAAAACTGTATCCTCCGCTCCTTATCCCAAGCTCATCAGATGACATAGGTGACAATAGGATTGAATCAATTACCAGAAACCACGAGTATATAGGAATGTATACTCTGGATGGTGTGGAGAAAGATGTCTTCCCAGTTCGCGTTCCGGATCGCTCTCTGGACCCCTCACCTGTCCTGGTTGTTAGAAACAAACACCGTGCCACCGTAGCCGTCCCTCCACCAACGCGTTTCAACCCGCACTCGGGTCTTTCTCAAGGTGATGAGCATGTCCCCTCCTTGTCCTGTATTTAAATTCCCTTCATCCAATCGGGGGCCCCCGATTGGATGAAGGGAATTTAAATACAGGACAAGGAGAGCGATCCGGAACGCGAACTGGGAAGACATCTTTCTCCACACCATCCAGAGTATACATTCCTATATACTCGTGGTTTCTGGTAATTGATTCAATCCTATTGTCACCTATGTCATCTGATGAGCTTGGGATAAGGAGCGGAGGATACAGTTTTTAATTGCTTGATACATACATTCTATTTGGTAATTGTGTATATCATACATTCGGATTCCAGTTGGGAATCAGTCCAGCAGTTGTTTTAACCCTTTTTAAAAAAAATAAAAAACGTATTATGCTATGCGTTTCTTTTATATTTTTTATCCATATGAATTGATGCTGGATCTGGGCCGGTTTGTTTGTTGGAATTGTCGTCCATGAACATCACAAAGGACGTTGACACATGCTGAATGTACATCTGAGTCTGGTAATTGAGCCATTTACAATATCAGTGTGCCACTGTGTATAGAGTTATTTGGGGAAGAGGTCTGAAATTCTGAGAAGCACTGGGTTTGGGCTCTGCGGAGTTAACATCTGGATCGATTGAAAGGGATAGTGTTACACGCCTGATTGAATTCACATATCTGGTAATTGGACTAGTGTCTCTGTTCCACACACCACTGGTCAGGTGTCACTTTGGGAAGAGACCTTCCACAGTATATACATCATTGGTTACCTGTATGTACTACACTATATGGTTTTCTTTCCTCTCCATATGAATTCGGGGACCATTCGAGTTGAATCCGGTAGAAGATAGTCTTGAGACAGGACCTTGGAGGAACTATACATCGCCTTGATATACAATAATTAAGGGAAGTGTCCATCCCACATTCATTCTCTAGAGTTAGCGCCTACACATCTATTGCTCAACACACATACAAATCTAGAACCAGGGGTTTTGGAGGGATTCCCCTATCTGCAAATAGAGACGGGCTGCTAACAATAAGCGCACATTAGGACAACCCAACATCCTTTACATATATTGTGTCTACAATGTTTATCAAAGCCACCGCAATTTACTTTTAATGACAACACTTTACAATATATGTGCAGCTTCCCCATCTGAGTATGAAGGATTATGTATTGTGTAAAATGAGTGTGTACTGTAGTGTAACAGCCCCTTTAATCAACTATATCAGCTATAGAGGTTTGCTTAAATTAAACATAGAAAAAGAATTTGATGGCAGATAAGAAACATTTGGCCAATCTAGTCTGCCCTCTTATTGTGCGGTTATTAGGGTTACGTTAGAGTAATAGGGTCAGGGTTTGAATTAAGGGTCAGGGTTGGGGTGTTACTGTTGGGGTGTAAGGAATAATTGTGCAGGTTTTGGGTATTAGTGTTAGAAATTAAGGTTAAGTATGAGGGTTAGGGTATTTGTATTACAGTATTAGTGTTTGGGGTTAGGAATGATAATAATAATAATAATAATAATAATTTTATATAGTGCACTTTTTCCAATAATATTAAGGGTGAGGGTTAAGGTCTTAGTGGGTAATTCAGACCTGATCGCTAGGGTGTGTTTTTTGCGGCTCTGCAATGAGTTAGTCACCGCCTACAGGGGGAGGGGTAAAGTGCTGTGCAGGTGTGCGATCGCTTTTGTAGCAGAGCTGCACACACATCAGTTTGTGCGGTCTCTGCTCAGCCCAGGAATTACTCAGCCGCTGCAAGTGTTTCCTGCTGATGGGGGCCGGAGCTGACGTCAGACACCCTCCCTGAAAATGCCTGGTACCTCCTGCGTTTTTCCGGACACTCCTGTAAAAGGGTCAGTTGCCACCCACAAACGGCCTCTTCCTGTCAATCACCTTGCAATCGCCCATGCGATCTTTTTTTCACACCATCCCGTTGCTAGGCACCGATGATCGTTGCTGTTGTGCGACGCGTCGGCGCATTGCGGTGCATATGCATGTGTAGTTTAGATCGGATCACCCGCTGTGCGAAAATACACAGCTGCGATCAGGTCTGAATTACCCCTTTAGTGATAGGGTATTAGGAATAAGAGTGAGGGTTAGGGAAGTGGGCATGTATTCACCCTGTGTGACCAATGGTATGCAGTCATAATTATTAACTTTACACTAACAGCAGGATCAGAGCAGATGCTACTCAGACCACACTTGTCTACCCTCCCGGAATAACTAGGAGGCTCCCAAGAATTGGGTGGCGCTGCCACCCCCACCCCTCCCCCCAGAAAGGCGGGCAAGTCTCCCGCATCTGCCACCAGCCCCCTGTATCCCCCTTCCTTGGCCTCTCACAGCAGAGCACAAGTGGGCGGTCTGAGAGGGAACCAATGATACTTTTCATTCTGAATCACATCATCATAGCCCCGCCCCCAGCTACAATGGCTATTTTCTCGGCAGGGGGCAGAGCCATGGTGACATGATCGTGCCACCACGCCTCCTGAACAGCCCACCTTCCCACCAGCCATGCTCCTCCAGAATGCTGCTTTAACCACTTACAGTAACTGGCATGGTCAGATCACATGCGACCGCGCCGCCCCACCGTGTCCCCGCAGTTTTTGAGGAGATCCATTTTGCAGATGTGCATAATATAATATTTCAATGTTTACAAAAATACTTTTCAAACTATATAAAATATATAAAAACTAAAATAAATAGCCGCTCTCATCACACCAGGCTTGTATGCGACTCAGCTGAGCGTCTTTTTCGCTCAATATGTGCATCTTACAGATATAGCCGGCTTCATCCCGCGTGTGGATAGTCATGCGCGTGATTATTGTTTCAAGGTAGTGCCTCACTGGCGGCCTTTAGACATTGTATTGCCTAATCACGGGCACGACTCTTCACCCCCACTATTCACCCCAGGTGCAACAAGTCGATCCCGCAATGTGTGTACACGTGCATACCAGTGGCGGTTCCACAGGTGGGGCTGCAGCGCAGTTCAAATTTCAAATAGGGGAGCCGCAGCAACTGTCACCAACTGCCACCTAAAACTGACTCACTGGCAGTTGTTGCGGCTCCTCTGTTTGAATTTTGGACTGCGCTGCAGCACCTCCTCCAGAGCCATCATTGGTGCATACACATCGCAGGATAGATAAAGGCGGCTGCATCTGTATTTGCATTATTAAAACAAGTTTAAGCAACAGAACTACATGACTAGCCTACACTGACCACCGGGGCTTGCTGCATTTGTACATCTGTCTGAGACTGAGTCTGCATCTGTGTAACATGGGCTACAATGCAGCAGCTGCTGCTTTTCCTCACGCAATGTTGTTCTTCATCTGTGACTATGTATGTGCGTAACACAAATTCTTGTGTGGTTAACGTTGCTGCCCAGCATCTGTAATAGACTATGAGCTGCTTTTCGCTGTGTCCGCGATGTGACTGTGGGAGTACGAATAAAGCCTAGGAGAGAGACAAAGTGGACGGAGATAAAGTACCAACCAACCAGCTCATGTCATTTTTCAAACACAGCCTGTAACATGGCAGTAAGGAGCTGGCACTTCTCTCCATTTTATCTATCTCCAACTATGAGCCAGCCCTAGGCATAGGCATACATGTCAAGCCTGAAGCTGGCTCAGCGTGACAGGGGCTGCGGCAGTTTTGTGGGGCACCTGCCACTGGGCATGTCCTGTACCTCTGTTACGAAGTTGGCTTGAGCCTGCTGAATGGTAGCTTTTTTTTTTAAGAGGGCATGGCCACTGGGGTCAATGATTAGGCCATGCCACCAACATTGCCTGGGCGACCTGTGTGCTGCTCCTTCTTCATCTGGCTGTCTCTTGCAGTCACTGGCCGAGAGGTAACCTGTGTGAGTGTGTGTGTTGACTGGAGGGGACAGAATGTGTTTGTGTGTGCAGTGGCGGATCCAGGGGAGGGGCACTCGGGCCCGTGCCCCCCCTGTCATTTGTGGCAGTTTTTTTTTTTTAGACTGGCAACGGCACTGCTGCAATATCCCCTTGATAGAGCCAGCGGGCAGTAGTCCCAGCGCAGGAGGCCCGGCGGTCAGAGCTCACACTGTCAGCCGCCAGCGTTGCGCTGCACCTCCTCCTGCCTCGTAACCAATGGCAACCCGGCGCCAACACATCAAGCTGCGCGCTGCCGCTCTCTCATCCTGTACCGCGCCGCGCGCTGCCGCTCTCTCCTGCTGTACCCAGCCTTTACTCACCGTGCGCTGAGCGCTCTCTCCTCCTGAAGCTGCTGTTTATGGGCACCATTAGGAGTCACAAACGCTCCTTCCTGTCCTAGGATGCCAGCCAGTGGGGCAAAGACTTAAGGTATTTGCTCAAAGTAAATGTGATAGGATGGGGGGGGGAGGGGGCATGCAAGGTTGTCAGGGAATCCTGTGTTGTGTCTTTCCTGAAACAAAGTTACAGTATGTCCCTGTATCTCCCCCTCAGCACCCTCCTCCTCCTGTATCTCCCCCTCAGCACCATCCCCCTCCCTGTATCTCCCCCTCAGCACCCTCCCCCTCCCTGTATCTCCCCCTCAGCACCCTCCCCCTCCCTGTATCTCCCCCTCAGCATCTCACCCTCAGCACCCTCACCCTCCCTGTATCCCCCCTCAGCACCCTCACCCTCCCTGTATCTCCCCCTCAGCAACCTCACCCTCCCTGTATCCCCCTCAGCACCCTCACCCTCCCTGTAACTCCCCCTCAGCACCCTCACCCTTCCTGTATCTCCCCCTCAGCACCCTCCCCCTCCCTGTATCTCCCCCTCAGCACCCTCACCCTCCCTGTATCCCCCCTCAGCACCCTCACCCTCCCTGTATCTCCCCCTCAGCAACCTCACCCTCCCTGTATCCCCCTCAGCACCCTCACCCTCCCTGTATCCCCCCTCAGCACCCTCACCCTCCCTGTAACTCCCTCTCAGCACCCTCACCCTTCCTGTATCTCCCCCTCAGCACCCTCACCCTTACTGTATCTCCCCCTCAGCACCCTACTCCTACCTGTATCTCCCCCTCAGCACCCTCACCCTTCCTGTATCTCCCCGTCAGCACCCTCCTCCTCCCTGTATCTCTCCCTCAGCACCCTCCCCCTCCCTGTATCTCCCCTCAGCACCCTCCCCCTCCCTGTATCTCCCCCTCAGCATCTCCCCCTCAGCACCCTCACCCTCCCTGTATCCCCCCTCAGCACCCTCACCCTCCCTGTATCTCCCCCTCAGCAACCTCACCCTCCCTGTATCCCCCTCAGCACCCTCACCCTCCCTATATCCCCCCTCAGCACCCTCACCCTCCCTGTAACTCACCCTCAGCACCCTCACCCTTCCTGTATCTCCCCCTCAGCACCCTCACCCTTACTGTATCTCCCCCTCAGCACCCTCCTCCTCCCTGTATCTCCCCCTCAGCACCCTCACCCTCCCTGTATCTCCCCCTCAGCACCCTCACCCTTCCTGTATCTCCCCCTCAGCACCCTCCTCCTCCCTGTATCTCCCCCTCAGCACCCTCACCCTCCCTGTATCTCCCCCTCAGCACCCTCCCCTTCCCTGTATCTCCCCCCTCAGCATCTCCCCCTCAGCACCCTCACCCTCCCTGTATCCCCCCTCAGCACCCTCACCCTTCCTGTATCTCCCCCTCAGCACCCTCACCCTTCCTGTATCTCCGCCTCAGCACCCTCACCCTCCCTGTATCCCCCCTCAGCACCCTCACCCTCCCTGTATCTCCCCATCAGCAACCTTACCCTCCCTGTATCCCCCTCAGCAACCTCACCCTCCCTGTATCCCCCCTCAGCACCCTCACCCTTCCTGTATCTCCCCCTCAGCACCCTCACCCTTCCTGTATCTCCGCCTCAGCACCCTCACCCTCCCTGTAACTCCCCCTCAGCACCCTCACCCTCCCTGTAACTCCCCCTCAGTACCCTCACCCTTCCTGTATCTCCCCCTCAGCACCCTCACCCTCCCTGTATCTCCCCCTCAGCATCTCCCCCTCAGCACCCTCACCCTCCCTGTAACTCCCCCTCAGCACCCTCATCCTCCCTGTAACTCCCCCTCAGTACCCTCACCCTTCCTGTATCTCCCCCTCAGCACCCTCACCCTCCCTGTATCTCCCCCTCAGCATCTCCCCCTCAGCACCCTCACCCTCCCTGTATCCCCCCTCAGCACCCTCACCCTCCCTGTAACTCCCCCTCAGCACCCTCACCCTTCCTGTATCTCCCCCTCAGCACCCTCACCCTTACTGTATCTCCCCCTCAGCACCCTCCTCCTCCCTGTATCTCCCTCTCAGCACCCTCACCCTCCCTGTATCTCCCCTTCAGCATCTCTTCTGCCAGTTAGTCACCCTCTCTCTGTCATCCACTGCCAGTCTCCCTGTCACCCACTGCCAATCACCCTCTCCCTGTCACCCACTGCCAGTCACCCTCCCCGACACCCACTGCCAGTCACTCTCCCCGTCACCCACTTCCTGTCACCCACTGCCAGTCACTCTATACCCAGTCACACACTACAAGTCACGTTCTCCCAGTCACCCTCTCTCCCACTGCCTGTCACCCACTGCCAGTCACTCTCCATCAACCGCTAGCTGTCACCAACTGATAGTCACTCTCCCTGTCACCTACTGCAAGTCACTCTCTCTCTCACTCTCTCCCTGTACTGTGAGGCCTCACCCCTTGTAGTGGAGACACACCCCTTTTCTGGGAGCGCATGCGCTGAAGGCGTCCGCAAATGTACTTGCCCCTGCCATGGTGCCCCCCCTGTCATTTTCTTCTGGATCCGCGTGTGTGTGTGTGTGTGTGTGTGTGTGTGTGTGGTGACTGGGGGACAGGCTGTGTGTGTGTGTGTGTGTGTGTGTGTGTGTGTGTGTGTGGTGACTGGGGGACAGGGTGTGTGTGTGTGTGTGTGTGTGTGTGTGTGTGTGTGTGTGTGTGTGTGTGTGTGTGTGTGGTGACTGGGGGGAACACAGTGTGTGTGTGTGTGTGTGTGTGTGTGTGTGTGTGTGTGTGTGTGTGTGTGTGTGTGTGTAGTGACTGGAGAGGACAGTCTGTGTGTGTAGTGACTGGAGGGGACAGGCTGTGTCTGTAGTGACTGGAGAGGACGGTGTGTGTGTGTGTGTGTAGTGACTGGAGAGGACAGGCTGTGTGTGTAGTGACTGGAGGGGACAGGCTGTGTGTGTAGTGACAGGAGAGGACAGGCTGTGTGTGTAGTGACTGGAGAGGACAGGCTGTGTGTGTAGTGACTGGAGAGGACAGGCTGTGTGTGTAGTGACTGGAGGGGACAGGCTGTGTGTGTAGTGGCAGGAGAGGACAGGCTGTGTGTGTGTAGTGACAGGAGAGGACAGGCTGTGTGTGTAGTGACTGGAGAGGACAGGCTGTGTGTGTAGTGACTGGAGAGGACAGGCTGTGTGTGTAGTGACTGGAGGGGACAGGCTGTGTGTGTAGTGGCAGGAGAGGACAGGCTGTGTGTGTGTAGTGACAGGAGAGGACAGGCTGTGTGTGTAGTGACTGGAGAGGACAGGCTGTGTGTGTAGTGGCAGGAGAGGACAGGCTGTGTGTGTAGTGACTGGAGAGGACAGGCTGTGTGTGTAGTGACTGGAGGGGACAGGCTGTGTGTGTAGTGACTGGTGGGTACAGGCTGTGTGTGTAGTGACTGGAGAGGACGGGCTGTGTGTGTAGTGACTGGTGGGTACAGGCTGTGTGTGTAGTGACTGGAGAGGACAGGCTGTGTGTGTAGTGACAGGAGAGGACAGGCTGTGTGTGTAGTGACAGGAGAGGACAGGCTGTGTGTGTGTAGTGACTGGAGAGGACAGGCTGTGTGTGTAGTGACTGGAGGGGACAGGCTGTGTGTGTAGTGACTGGAGAGGACAGGCTGTGTGTGTAGTGACAGGAGAGGACAGGCTGTGTGTGTGTAGTGACTGGAGAGGACAGGCTGTGTGTGTAGTGGCAGGAGAGGACAGGCTGTGTGTGTAGTGACAGGAGAGGACAGGCTGTGTGTGTAGTGACAGGAGAGGACAGGCTGTGTGTGTGTAGTGACTGGAGAGGACAGGCTGTGTGTGTAGTGACTGGAGGGGACAGGCTGTGTGTGTAGTGGCAGGAGAGGACAGGCTGTGTGTGTAGTGACTGGAGAGGACAGGCTGTGTGTGTAGTGACTGGAGGGGACAGGCTGTGTGTGTAGTGGCAGGAGAGGACAGGCTGTGTGTGTAGTGACTGGAGAGGACAGGCTGTGTGTGTAGTGACTGGAGAGGACAGGCTGTGTGTGTAGTGACTGGAGAGGACAGGCTGTGTGTGTAGTAACTGGACAGGACAGGCTGTGTGTGTGCGGGTGGGGGGTGACAGAAGAGGACAGGCTGTGTGTGTGCGGGTGGGGGGTGACAGGAGAGGACAGGCTGTGTGCGTGCGGGTGGGGGGTGACTGGAGAGGACAGGCTGTGTGTGTAGTGACTGGAGAGGACAGGCTGTGTGTGTAGTGGCAGGAGAGGACAGGCTGTGTGTGTGTAGTGACTGGAGGGGACAGGCTGTGTGTGTAGTGACTGGAGAGGACAGGCTGTGTGTGTGCGGGTGGGGGGTGACAGGAGAGGACAGGCTGTGTGTGTAGTGACTGGAGAGGACAGGCTGTGTGTGTAGTGGCTGGAGAGGACAGGCTGTGTGTGTAGTGACTGGAGAGGACAGGCTGTGTGTGTAGTGACTGGAGAGGACAGGCTGTGTGTGTAGTGACTGGAGAGGACAGGCTGTGTGTGTAGTGACTGGAGAGGACAGGCTGTGTGTGTAGTGACTGGAGAGGACAGGCTGTGTGTCTGTAGTGACTGGATAGGACGGGCTGTGTGTGTGCGGGTGGGGGGTGACAGGAGAGGACAGGCTGTGTGTGTAGTGACTGGAGAGGATGGGTTGTGTATGTAGTGACTGGAGGGGACAGGCTGTGTGTGTAGTGACTGGAGAGGACAGGCTGTGTGTGTAGTGACAGGAGAGGACAGGCTGTGTGTGTGCGGGTGGGGGGTGACTGGAGAGGACAGGCTGTGTGTGTAGTGACTGGAGAGGACAGGCTGTGTGTGTGCGGGTGGGGGGTGACAGGAGAGGACAGGCTGTGTGTGTAGTGACAGGAGAGGATGGGTTGTGTATGTAGTGACTGGAGGGGACAGGCTGTGTGTGTGTAGTGACAGGAGAGGACAGGCTGTGTGTGTGTAGTGACAGGAGAGGACAGGCTGTGTGTGTGTAGTGACAGGAGAGGACAGGCTGTGTGTGTGTAGTGACTGGAGAGGACAGGCTGTGTGTGTAGTGACAGGAGAGGACAGGCTGTGTGTGTAGTGACTGGAGGGGACAGGCTGTGTGTGTAGTGACTGGAGAGGACAGGCTGTGTGTGTAGTGACTGGAGAGGACAGGCTGTGTGTGTAGTGACTGGAGGAGACAGGCTGTGTGTGTAGTGACTGGAGAGGACGGGCTGTGTGTGTGCGGGTGGGGTGACTGGAGAGGACAGGCTGTGTGTGTAGTGACTGGAGAGGACAGGCTGTGTGTGTGCGGGTGGGGGGTGACAGGAGAGGACAGGCTGTGTGTGTGCGGGTGGGGGGTGACAGGAGAGGACAGGCTGTGTGTGTAGTGACTGGAGAGGACAGGCTGTGTGTGTAGTGACTGGAGAGGACAGGCTGCGTGTGTAGTGACTGGAGAGGACAGGCTGTGTGTGTAGTGACTGGAGAGGACGGGCTGTGTGTGTGCGGGTGGGGGGTGACAGGAGAGGACAGGCTGTGTCTGTAGTGACTGGAGAGGACGGGCTGTGTGTGTGCGGGTGGGGGGTGACAGGAGAGGACAGGCTGTGTGTGTAGTGACTGGAGAGGACGGGCTGTGTGTGTAGTGACTGGAGAGACAGGCTGTGTGTGTAGTGACTGGAGAGGACAGGCTGTGTGTAGTGACTGGAGAGGACAGGCTGTGTGTGTAGTGACTGGAGAGGACAGGCTGTGTGTGTGCGGGTGGGGAGTGACAGGAGAGGACAGGCTGTGTGTGTGTGTGTGTGTAGTGACTGGAGAGAACAGGCTGTGTCTGTAGTGACTGGAGAGGACGGGCTGTGTGTGTGCGGGTGGGGAGTGACTGGAGAGGACAGGCTGTGTGTGTGTGTGTAGTGACTGGAGAGAACAGGCTGTGTCTGTAGTGACTGGAGAGGACGGGCTGTGTGTGTGCGGGTGGGGGGTGACTGGAGAGGACAGGCTGTGTGTGTGTGTGTGTGTGTGTGTGTGTGTGTGTGTGTGTGTGTGTGTGTGTGTGTAGTGACTGGAGAGGACGGGCTGTGTGTGTGCGGGTGGGGAGTGACAGGAGAGGACAGGCTGTGTGTGTATATTGATGGGTGGGAAGGCTGCGCTTGTCACGGGTATCCTGAGTAGCTGCTTATAGGAGGTCAGGGTTTACCTTCCCCGGGAGGGTAAAACAGCAAACTTTAAAAGGGGGATACTCACAACCTCTGCAACCTCTTGAATGACCAATAAACGCTTCTTTAAAATAATAAGGAATTTCTTTTTCCTTGAAGTATACTGTATTATATAATAAAAAAATGTACTGTACACCTACAGTAATTGGACGCCTTTGTATATGCTGAGGGCTGCTCCGCTGTCCGCAGTGCTTGTCCCCAGATATTACAGCCGGCAGCACTGAGCAGGGAGGGTGTATTCCCTGTGTGTTGCCCCCCCCCTTCTGGTCTGACAGTGCAGCAGACATTGTAGCAGGCAGGACTAGATAGTCAGAATGGGTTCTCTGTGCACTCGACCCCCCCTCTTATGGTGTGGTTAATTAGGGGATCATTGCTGGCTGCTAGATTCATGTAAGTGAACTGTTGCTGGCTGGAGACACACACACACACACACACACACACACACACACACAACCCCCCCTCCCTTCCCCCTTGTGATGAGAATGAGGAATGAGGTAGAGGTATAAGGGCTACCTGCCATAATGTGTATCAAGGGCTCCACTGTGATTTAACATGTATAAGGGGTACTACTGTGGCGTAATGTGTATAAGGGCTCTACTGTGTGGTATAATGTGTATAAGGGGTACTACTGTGTGGTGTAATGTGCATAAGGGGTACTAATGTGTGGTGTAATGTGTATAAGGGGTACTACTGTGGGGTAATGTGTATAAGGGATACTACTGTGAGGTGTAATGTGACTTAACGGACACTGCCGTGCGTCATAATGTGAAATGGTACAATTCTGTGGCCACGCCCCCTCCCCATGAAACTGTGCACCTATATTTTTGCTGTGCGCCTTCAGCACGCACTGTCCCTCTTTTTAAATGTGAGAAGAGAGGGGGTACCAATGCTTTTTCTGGCACAATGCACCAAAATGTCTAATTAAGGCACTGTATTTTTGATTCCCCGAAATACAACCCAAGCACTTGTCTTTAATTGAGTGAAAAGGGGAGACTTTGTGTGAGTCTGCACGTATATTTAAAAAGCCAATCATTTGGCCACTTCTAAACATGCTGTCCTTATGTAAAATATGAGGGGTGGGGGCGCCAATGTTTTTGCTGGCACAGCACACCAAAATGTCTAAGTTACAGCTGTGCATGAGGATTGCGATGGTTGAGGGGTGAAGGGTGTTGCTGGCTACTGCTGGGTGATAGGTGCTGTGCTGGGAGAAGGGTGATGGGTCATAGGCAGAACCAGCGGTGGTACTAGGAGGCACCAGCCACAAAATCTTGCCTAGGGCATCAAATTGGTTATGGCCAGCTCTGGGTCACGCTTAGTACACAGAGCCCTAAATACAGTACGTGACTCGTCTTAGTTGCGCTGGGTGTCTCAGGTCATATACCTTAAAGCTGCTCAGTGTATGAGGACACATCTGTAATCATTTGCGATGACATACCCACACCACGCCCACTGCGACTGTACACACACAAAACACACAAATCACGTTTGAGACTGAAAAAAGACAAGGGCTGTGAAAATCTGCACATGCAGGGGAATCAAATATGACACCTATTAGGGACAACTTGGGGGATTGAGGTTAAACCCTAAAATAAGAAGAAAAAACATAACTGTATTGTGTAGCTTTGACGTTAGGTCATCATGTCATCTTCATAAGGTCACATGTAGCATTAGTGCAGGACTTACCCCGTTTCAGAAGTCCACCGTGACCACATGGAGCGCACTCCGGATGTTTATTTCCAAATAGAATATCAGTAACATCAGTCAGGAGACCACCCAGGAGACCCTGCGATCTAAGTTGAGCACATTTCAAGCACAGCGCTTGCAGTTTTTCGGCCTCGCTTGGCCCTGGTGGTGGTGCGACCATTACTACTGGTTGTGCTGCTTTGGTGTAACACACGGGGGCTCCGGGGAAACTTGTGTCATAGCAGCAGCCCATACCTCTACACTGATCAAAGGGGATGCCTGTAACACCGCAGGGGACTCTCTGCGCCGGTGCTACTTCTTGACAATTGAATACTACATAAAACAAAATAAGTAGAGAAATGTCACGTTACAATGATTTTATTATGAACTCCTGTAAAAACTTCAGCATCTGCACATGTAATATTATTATCACTCTGGCTAAACTCCTATTCTTTATGCCTTTAAGTAACAATAGGGCTGGGGGGCCGTGCCCAAAGACCCCCACTGGTACCTGATATCTGGGACTGGACTGTGATATCTCATATGAGGCACTTCTTTCTTAGCATTCAAAAAAGATAGCAATTGGGAAAAACAATGTGCAGTGCAGGTGGGGCAGATGTAACATATGTGCATAGATTTAGATTTGGGTGGGTTAGAGGGGTATATTCAATTGAAGTTGGATCCATTCCGACAAATTAATGACCTGGACTATTCAATGCAATCTCAATTCGACTTAAAAAAAAAGTCGAATTGAGATGCGGGAGCTGAGACGGGGGAGAGCCGCGGGCAGACGGGGGAGAGCAGCGCTACAGCAGCGGCTATAGTAGCGTAGCCGGAGGATGTCACAGCCGCCGCTCACGGCAGCGTCCACCCGGCTCCAGCAAGCGAGGTCTCGCTTGCTGGAGTCGGGTGGACGCTGCTGTGAGCGGCGGCTGTGACATCCTCCGGCTACGCTGCCCGCAGCTGTAGCATTGCTCTCCCCCATTTGCCCGCGGCTCTCCCCCGTCTCAGCTCCCGCATCTCAATTCAACTTTTTTTAAAGTCGAATTGAGATTGCATTGAATAGCCCAGGTCGGTCCCCCTGTCTCCTCCTCTCCCCGTCTCTGCTCCTGCATCACAGCCGCTGCTTACGGCAGCGTCCACCTGGAGCCGGGTGGACGCTGCTGTGAGCTGCGGCTGTGACACATCCTCCGGCGCTGCTCTCCCCGTCTGCCCGTGGCTCTCCCCGTCTCTGCTCCTGCATCTCACTTCAACTTTTTTTAAAGATGAGTTGAGATGGTCGAAAAGGGGGCCCAAACCGATAGTGTTCGACAGAAGCACGTGGATCAGCAGCTATTCCGCCGATCCACGTGCTTTTCGACAAGTCGAATTCCTCGACTTGTCGAATAATTTGGGTTTAGATTGAATAGGTCGGAACCCCTTCCGACCTAAAACAGTAGAAAACTGCTGCCTTTTCGACAGGCGTCAGCTTTCGACTTCAATTGAATATACCCCATAGTGTTTCTGTGCAGGGTAAATATTGGCTGCTTTATTTTTACACTGCAATTTAGACTTCAGTTTGAACACAGCCCACCCACATCTAACTCTCTCTGCACATGTTACATCTGCCCCACCTGCATTGCAGCATGGTTTTGCCTAATTGCTAACTTTTTCGTCTTGCTAACAAATCTGAATAACATCCCAGATCTCCTTGGGAGATCTAAACTGGGATTTGGTTCGGAATCTCAAAATTCAGCTACAGTGGATTCGGAATTCAGGAGAACCGAACCTCACATCTCTAGTAATACTGCAAAATGTATATTACAGTAACAAAATAAGTAATAATAATAATTATAACCATATTATTTATATAGCACGCTTTCATTTATATCAAGTGATCTCATTTATACATTTCTCCTTAACTGACAGTTCTGCACATGTTTTAACCTCATCTATACAGCAAATCTTAATTTTGTCAGTGTGGTAAGTTAAAGGACCCACAAATTTTAGTGTACAATTTTCTAGGACTCCAGTGAACTCAGGTCTACATGTACTGTATATCAGGACATCCCCAAAAATAACCTATAGCACTTTTAGTAAATGGCGGGTTCCCCAACTGTTGGACCCAGAAGCAGGGAGAGCACTATAGGACTTCTACAATAGCCGGGATTCCATTATATGGCTCAGTCATAATCTATAAAATGCTAAAGCTGCTTATGGCACCTGATCAATAGATCCATAATTGCATGTTCTAAATCTTACCTCCTTGGGCGGCTACGGTGCCCAGAACCACAAACGCCACCTGAATGTACAGCACTGCGTTACTCATTGTTCCATTTGTTACTCCAGAAAAAAGTACATGCCGAGATACAAGATATGATGTTTTATAGAGCCTCGTACTATTTACAAATCAGTTTTTACTGACGTGTGTCTATTTACACTCAAACATGTGATTATTAAAACATCGAGAATAAACCATCTGACAATACATAAACACATTTTTTACAATTAAATCTGCAGTGTCACATGGTGACAATGAATGCAACTGATTGGCCGGTGGCTGCATGTGACGTATCGGGGCACAGTAAAATCATGATAGGCTGGCGGCCCCACATGATTCGAAACACGATGCTAATTGGGCCAAACAGATCCAATTTATGTATGCTCCCGGGAAGGGCTCTTGTTGTTGTTCCCTGACGAAGCTGCCACAAGTGCAGTGAAACACGTGTGTAGAGCACAGCATGTCTGTGTGTGTTTAGTGTGTAATGTTATGATACAAATGCATTAACATTATAAGGTGTTAGCTGTCGGTTTCCAGCGACAGGGAGACTATGCTGCAGAACGCTAAATACACAGATTAGATCAGAGGTTCTCAAACTTGGTCCTCGGGAGCCCACACAGTGCATGTGTTGCAGGTAACCCAGCAGGTGCACAGGTGGATTAATTACTCACTGACACATTTTAAAAGGTCCACAGGTGGAGCTAATTATTTCACTTGCGATTCTGTGAGGAGACCTGCAAAACATGCACTGTGTGTGCCCCCGAGGACTGAGTTTGAGAACCTCTGGATTAGATGAAAGGACATTCAGTGCCAAATGTTGTGAAACAAATGTATCAATAATGTATGGCAGGGCTGGCCAAACCAGTCCTCGAGATCTACCAACAGTTCACATTTTCCAGTAGAAAAGAAAAATGTGTACCAGCGCTGGCTGAGTGAATTTGAATTAATATACTATCAATAGTTTTTAAATATAATAGTAATAACCTTAATAATAATATAGTAATAATAATAATAAACGGATGGCTTGTTCTATATAAAAGAGTGACAATTTAATAGCATAACACATGTAACAATTCTAAAAAGAAGGAATTCCTCTTGCCACAAGGTGGCGGTAAAAGCTTGGATATAGCTTATCTGGATAAAATTTGATATAATTCACATTCTCCACTGTTTAGATAGTCCATTCCTATAGGCTAGGACAGCCTCCCTTTGTGCATTCACTGTACTCAGTAGATATTTACCAAATCCCTTTGTTGGTGAGCATCAGCCTTGGAACAAGTCCTTTATGTAGCTGTAGGGGTAGGTCGGTTTGGTGAAGAGATCCAGTGATGGGAGATGAGTCCAAATTATGCCCAGGCGGACACGGCTTTTGCGGGCCGGTGTGGAGAGCAGAGTCCAGGTAAAGCAAGTAGGCTCAAATCAATCAGGAAAAGCTCAACGCGTTTCACTGGTAAATCCAGCTTCCTCAGGAGCATAAAGTCCATGGGCATAAGGTGCTCTATTTATACCCTTACTAATAAGTTAATTATTGTCACTTGTTTGGGTGATTATTGATGCATAGAAACAAGCCATCCAAAATCATACAGAGGACAGTCAGTCCAAAATACATACTCAATATCTATTTATAAATTATATTACAGTTAAAAAACGAGTGTATATAACCCATTTAAACAGATAAAGAAAATAAGATAGTTCCGATCATGTGACACATCTCGTCACGTGATCGGAAAAAAGGCAGTCCCATTGGTCATTTAAGGTCACATTATGTTAGGCATGTGACTATACATTCAGAGTCCCTTCTCCCAAAGTATATTCTCACATTCTGGGAGACCCAGGGGACCTCCGTCCTCCATCCGTGTATGTTTAGTGTATGGAAGCGTCCACGTGACGCGCGTCACCGCGTCACGTGAGTGCAACTAACAGAGCATTGCCCTTCTTAATAGGGACTCGGAAATCCACAGGGTCTCCTGGTGCGACAATCACCTCAGCTAATTTCTCGGCTTCCGAACTGTATGGTTGCCATGGGAACCCGTCCTGCGTTGTAAGTCTCCCAAAACAATATGTAACTTATACAGATACATTTCGATCAGAAATATAGATTGTATATAAATAGAGGCAATGTTAAATGGGTATTAATTACAGATTAGATGATCATCATTCTGAATAAGGCATATGTTTTTAAATAGGAGCGTACACGGGTATCATTTGTCTATACATGCCATTATATATCCTCATAGAACCAAATCCTTTGTTGTTGTTATTCTCTTAAAAGGCATTTGTGTATAAGAATATAGTCAATTGTTTTTCTAACGTTAAGGAACGTAATGATAGGAGGCAGTCCTATTGGTCTAATCTAGGTGATGTGAATGTCAAACAATCTGTATCTGATAAACCCGACATAACGAGAGACTTCTATAAATTAGAAAGTCTACTAAAAGCGGAATCCAGGAATTGGCTGGACAGTGTAAACTTACAACAATATGTAACTAAGAAAATGATCCCTAGGGGCCTCCGGCTCTTTAAACCGTCAATATTTCAAGATGACGCTAATTACCAAAAGGAATGGGATCAATTATTAGATAACTGCTCTGTAGAACTAATGAAGGTGATTATCAGATACAGAAATAACAAGGTCTCTTCGATCGAGAGAGAGATCGAGGAACTTAAAAAGACAATGGAGAAATTTAAAGATGAGGAGAGTTTTGAAAGAAAAGATAAAATTATTAATGAGAAAGTCATAAAATTCGAACAGGGTCTGATGGAAATGAAACAGAAGAAATTTAAACGCTATCTGACCGATTATGAGAATAATACGGTCCGCACGTTTAAACACAAACAAAATCATCTAGATAAAAGTATCCACCCTAAAGAAATTAGATATCAGGAACCTGTTACACATATGACACAAAAACGAGAATATCATTCCTCAGGTTACAGAGAATTTGCCCACCCCAATAGATTTCAGTCCCTAGCAGAACATAGGGATAGCGACACAGATTCCCCAGACCGATTCAATGCATATAGATCCAATAGAAACAGACAAAATTACACCAAAAGCTACGGCAAATATACCGTTAGGGATAATGAACCTTCTTAACAGAGGACTAATTTTTTAGGGGCACGCCCGAAAACCAATCCAAGGTGGGCTCTGGACACCGAACAGAGAACCACACCAAAAAGAGGCAGAGATTCAAACCTAGAGGATGTAGAGGAGGAGGACACAAGACAAAAAAATCCAAGAAGGATTTAAAGGTCGACCCCCCCATCTCCAAATCGAGTG
Source organism: Pseudophryne corroboree (assembly GCF_028390025.1). Classification (NCBI taxonomy): domain Eukaryota; kingdom Metazoa; phylum Chordata; class Amphibia; order Anura; family Myobatrachidae; genus Pseudophryne; species Pseudophryne corroboree. The sequence goes on along the minus strand of NC_086445.1, from coordinate 1,016,890,458 downwards.
TCTTCAATTTGTCGGACAAAATATTATCTAAGTCTGAACTTTCACTATTAGAAAAAGGCTTAAAATTCTCTCCATCTAGTGGCCCAAATATTTTTGAACTATACGTTGAACTAAATAGGTTCATCCGTACTCTTTGTAGGAAGAGATATTTTGCAAAGAAAAATCTCTCAGCTAGAAATGATGATTCCCTACCCATAGTATTGGACAGTTCAGACCACCACATGTTGGCAGTACTTGAAGAGCTATGGGACGAGAATCACGTACAGGAAGATATCCCCGTAAAAACAGAAAAGCTATATGATATACAGAGGGGAGGACCCAAATTCAAGTGTAAATCTGAATTTTTTCCTATTTTATTTAAAAGCAGCTGTATAGAATCTTTTTACAAGGTAACATTGGAGGACTTTAAACAATTGGTAGGACAGAACAATAATAGCTCCAAGTTTACTTCCAATCTTACTAGACAAGAGAGAAGAGCCATTAAAGAACTGACACAGGATACATCTATAATTATTAAGGAAGCCGATAAAGGCGGGGGTCTAGTGGTGATGAATAGGTCATACTATCTGACTGAAGCTCTCAACCAACTAGAGAATGAGGAATTTTATAGGGTCCTTGTTCAAGATCCTACTCCCAAATTCATTCAGGAACTTAAAACACTATTGGAGTCAGGGCTGAGCGAAGGGGTAATATCCAGGGACGAATCACGGTTCCTATTACCCCACTTTCCCACCACCCCCACATTTTATTTTCTCCCTAAGATTCACAAGTCCCTCACTACACCACCGGGACGCCCAATCATTTCTGGCATCAATTCACTCACTTCCAATCTTTCTTTTTATATAGATGCTTTTCTTCAACCACATGTACCATTATTAAAATCACACTTGAGAGATACTAAAGATTTTCTAAACAAAATCCAACATATCAAGTGGAAAGAGACGTATGCTTTCCTGACACTAGATGTTCAGGCACTTTACACTAATATACCCCATAACACGGGTATCAAAGTTATTACAGTTTTGCTACGGAAAACGCACGTTCTTGAGGAAAAGCATCAATCTTTCCTTGTACAATGTATTCACTTTATACTTACACACAATTATTTTATTTTTAATCACAAATATTATTTGCAACTCACAGGTACCGCCATGGGAACCAGGTTCGCCCCCAGTTATGCGAACCTCTACATGGGGGACTTTGATGACGCCCGTGTGTGGGACGCGGCCTGGGAGGCGAACCTGGTTTTCTATGGGCGGTACATAGATGATCTATTTATTATTTGGGATGGGGATCTTCCTTCAGCCACTTCCTTTGTTGCACATCTTCAATCTAATATGCTCCTTCACCTATGATAGGAGCCGTGTGAACTTCCTGGATGTTACCCTTGAGATAAGAGAAAACATCATCCTTACATCCAATTTTATTAAATCAGTTAATACTAACTCATACTTACACTATAGAAGTGCCCATTACGCCCCATGGAAGAACAACATTCCTAAAGGGCAATTAATGCGTCTTAGACGCAATTGTTCAAATATAGACATCTTTAAAACACAGGCGAACCAACTTATAAATTCCTTCAAAAGTAGGGAATACCCACAACACATTCTAGATAAGGCTCTCAGGGAGGTCTTAAATATGGATAGGCAAGACCTACTCCTCCCTTCTAAAAATAAAACAGCTAACCAGGACACACAGGAAAGAGAACTGGCGTTTATCTGTAAATACAACAGATGCGCCAATGAAATTAAAACTATTATCAGTCGGAACTACAGGATACTAAAACAAGATAATGTTCTGGGCAATATACTACCTAACAAACCACAGATTGTATACAAGAAGAATAGAGCCCTTAAAACCATTTTGGCACCCAGCCATTTTAGATCTGCCCTAACAAAGGGACAAGGAGGAGGTTCAGATTGGTTAACCACCAAACCCGTAGGCTTCCACAGATGTGGTAAGAGCAGATGCACTATGTGTCACCATATGGATCGCAAGACTACATCTGTATCTATACCCGGCTTTCCGGAGAAATATATCCTTAAAACCTTCATGAACTGTGATTCAAGATTTGTGATATATGTACTAACATGCGGGTGTGGCCTAAATTACGTGGGCAGGACCACGAGAGCGATACATACACGTTTTATGGAACATCGCCGTAACATAATACGCAAGTTGGGGACACATAGTGTTTCACGACACTACCTAATGAAACATGAAGGTAATCCCGCCTGTCTTTCCATTGTTTGTTTGGAACATATCATACCAACAGACAGAGGGGGGGACAGGTTCAATCAATTATGCCGTAGAGAAGTCTTCTGGATGCTCAAATACAATTCATTACACCCAGAGGGACTAAACGAGGCAATAGAACTTAACTCTGTTATTTAGGGTCATGTGGACCTTTCTCTGTTCCTTTAGAATTATGTCTTATATAATCAGTTTTAAAACTAACATCTATGATATGCTCTTCATGACTGATATTGGCTGTTAGGATAGTACTAATGATATCAATGACATTATTAAAATCGGGACCAAGATATGATTAATTTCAATATCTGTTTTTGCATAAAGAGATATATATACCTTTTTTCTTGTTACTAGACTGACCAACCTACAAATTTGAGCACCTTCATTGGTGTAAGTTGTATAGATACCCTCATCTTTGGCTGAAATATAATTTATCAGACATCTGTTAATATTGATTACATTTCAGTTATCAGAATGATGATCAATTATAATGATATGTGGACCACAAAAGAAACAATTGACTATATTCTTATACACAAATGCCTTTTAAGAGAATAACAACAACAAAGGATTTGGTTCTATGAGGATATATAATGGCATGTATAGACAAATGATACCTGTGTACGCTCCTATTTAAAAACATATGCCTTATTCAGAATGATGATCATCTAATCTGTAATTAATACCCATTTAACATTGCCTCTATTTATATACAATCTATATTTCTGATCGAAATGTATCTGTATAAGTTACATATTGTTTTGGGAGACTTACAACGCAGGACGGGTTCCCATGGCAACCATACAGTACGGAAGCCGAGAAATTAGCTGAGGTGATTGTCGCACCAGGAGACCCTGTGGATTTCCGGGTCCCTATTAAGAAGGGCAATGCTCTGTTAGTTGCACTCACGTGACGCGGTGACGCGCATCACGTGGACGCTTCCATACACTAAACATACACGGATGGAGGACGGAAGTCCCCTGGGTCTCCCAGAATGTGAGAATATACTTTGGGAGAAGGGACTCTGAATGTATAGTCACATGCCTAACATAATGTGACCTTAAATGACCAATGGGACTGCCTTTTTTCCGATCACGTGACGAGATGTGTCACATGATCGGAACTATCTTATTTTCTTTATCTGTTTAAATGGGTTATATACACTCGTTTTTTAACTGTAATATAATTTATAAATAGATATTGAGTATGTATTTTGGACTGACTGTCCTCTGTATGATTTTGGATGGCTTGTTTCTATGCATCAATAATCACCCAAACAGGTGACAATAATTAACTTATTAGTAAGGGTATAAATAGAGCACCTTATGCCCATGGACTTTATGCTCCTGAGGAAGCTGGATTTACCAGTGAAACGCGTTGAGCTTTTCCTGATTGATTTGAGCCTACTTGCTTTACCTGGACTCTGCTCTCCACACCGGCCCGCAAAAGCCGTGTCCGCCTGGGCATAATTTGGACTCATCTCCCATCACTGGATCTCTTCACCAAACCGACCTACCCCTACAGCTACATAAAGGACTTGTTCCAAGGCTGATGCTCACCAACAAAGGGATTTGGTAAATATCTACTGAGTACAGTGAATGCACAAAGGGAGGCTGTCCTAGCCTATAGGAATGGACTATCTAAACAGTGGAGAATGTGAATTATATCAAATTTTATCCAGATAAGCTATATCCAAGCTTTTACCGCCACCTTGTGGCAAGAGGAATTCCTTCTTTTTAGAATTGTTACATGTGTTATGCTATTAAATTGTCACTCTTTTATATAGAACAAGCCATCCGTTTATTATTATTATTACTATATTATTATTAAGGTTATTACTATTATATTTAAAAACTATTGATAGTATATTAATTCAAATTCACTCAGCCAGCGCTGGTACACATTTTTCTTTTCTACTGTTTAGTTTTGAGGGATTGACCTTCCTCTTACCTGCTGCTGTTGGCCGCGCACTTGCATATTTTCTATTGTACTTCCAAGTTTTCTGGTCAGCAAGTGCTGCAAACCATGAGCTGTTTTTCTAACGTTAAGGAACGTAATGATAGGAGGCAGTCCTATTGGTCTAATCTAGGTGATGTGAATGTCAAACAATCTGTATCTGATAAACCCGACATAACGAGAGACTTCTATAAATTAGAAAGTCTACTAAAAGCGGAATCCAGGAATTGGCTGGACAGTGTAAACTTACAACAATATGTAACTAAGAAAATGATCCCTAGGGGCCTCCGGCTCTTTAAACCGTCAATATTTCAAGATGATGCTAATTACCAAAAGGAATGGGATCAATTATTAGATAACTGCTCTGTAGAACTAATGAAGGTGATTATCAGATACAGAAATAACAAGGTCTCTTCGATCGAGAGAGAGATCGAGGAACTTAAAAAGACAATGGAGAAATTTAAAGATGAGGAGAGTTTTGAAAGAAAAGATAAAATTATTAATGAGAAAGTCATAAAATTCGAACAGGGTCTGATGGAAATGAAACAGAAGAAATTTAAACGCGATCTGACCGATTATGAGAATAATACGGTCCGCACGTTTAACACAAACAAAATCATCTAGATAAAAGTATCCACCCTAAAGAAATTAGATATCAGGAACCTGTTACACATATGACACAAAAACGAGAATATCATTCCTCAGGTTACAGAGAATTTGCCCACCCCAATAGATTTCAGTCCCTAGCTGAACATAGGGATAGCGACACAGATTCCCCAGACCGATTCAATGCATATAGATCCAATAGAAACAGACAAAATTACACCAAAAGCTACGGCAAATATACCGTTAGGGATAATGAACCTTCTGAACAGAGGACTAATTTTTTAGGGGCACGCCCGAAAACCAATCCAAGGTGGGCTCTGGACACCGAACAGAGAACCACACCAAAAAGAGGCAGAGATTCAAACCTAGAGGATGTAGAGGAGGAGGACACAAGACAAAAAAATCCAAGAAGGATTTAAAGGTCGACCCCCCCATCTCCAAATCGAGTGTCTTCAATTTGTCGGACAAAATATTATCTAAGTCTGAACTTTCACTATTAGAAAAAGGCTTAAAATTCTCTCCATCTAGTGGCCCAAATATTTTTGAACTATACGTTGAACTAAATAGGTTCATCCGTACTCTTTGTAGGAAGAGATATTTCGCAAAGAAAAATCTCTCAGCTAGAAATGATGATTCCCTACCCATAGTATTGGACAGTTCAGACCACCACATGTTGGCAGTACTTGAAGAGCTATGGGACGAGAATCACGTACAGGAAGATATCCCCGTAAAAACAGAAAAGCTATATGATATACAGAGGGGAGGACCCAAATTCAAGTGTAAATCTGAATTTTTTCCTATCTTATTTAAAAGCAGCTGTATAGAATCTTTTTACAAGGTAACATTGGAGGACTTTAAACAATTGGTAGGACAGAACAATAATAGCTCCAAGTTTACTTCCAATCTTACTAGACAAGAGAGAAGAGCCATTAAAGAACTGACACAGGATACATCTATAATTATTAAGGAAGCCGATAAAGGCGGGGGTCTAGTGGTGATGAATAGGTCATACTATCTAAAAACACAAATATAAGGAAATAACTTAGTGCGCAAAGTGATAGCTGCTGGACGTTTCTCCCTTCACCGAAGGTTCCCAATCCCTTCACCAGAAGTACAACAATGATAAAAAATAGGAAGGGGGACTTATCCTGCGCTTCTTGGGAGAATCACCATTCAAAATGACTCAGGCGTTGTTTGTAATCTCCCACATATGGAAAAACAAAATAATCAAATAATGTGAAGTACAATTTTAATAAAATAAAACCTTGCTTTAACATAGGTTAAAAGGTATGACAAATGTATAGCATAAAACCATAATTTAACATTGGTTAAAAGGTATAACAAATGTATGGCAGCATGCATGTGACAATGGTAGCATATACAAATGAAAGCAGCATGTAATTGGGACTGCAGTGGGGGGTAATGAAAAATTACCAGATGTCGGGAACCTTGTGCCACGCTGAACTGGATCGGTGAAGATGCCACTGCTCCCCCTCTGTAAGTCCTTTGTCCACCAGCGTGGCACAAGGGGTTCCCGGGTCCCCTGAGATTCAAAACTCCCGCAAGCTGGTATTGAACTGTTTATACAGTTCCCGACATCTGGTAATTTTTCATTACCCCCCACTGCAGTCCCAATTACATGCTGCTTTCATTTGTATATGCTACCATTGTCACATGCATGCTGCTATACATTTGTTATACCTTTTAACCAATGTTAAATTATGGTTTTATGCTATACATTTGTCATACCTTTTAACCTATGTTAAAGCAAGGTTTTATTTTATTAAAATTGTACTTCACATTATTTGATTATTTTGTTTTTCCATATGTGGGAGATTACAAACAACGCCTGAGTCATTTTGAATGGTGATTCTCCCAAGAAGCGCAGGATAAGTCCCCCTTCCTATTTTTTATCAAGGTCATACTATCTGACTGAAGCTCTCAACCAACTAGAGAATGAGGAATTTTATAGGGTCCTTGTTCAAGATCCTACTCCCAAATTCATTCAGGAACTTAAAACACTATTGGAGTCAGGGCTGAGCGAAGGGGTAATATCCAGGGACGAATCACGGTTCCTATTACCCCACTTTCCCACCACCCCCACATTTTATTTTCTCCCTAAGATTCACAAGTCCCTCACTACACCACCGGGACGCCCAATCATTTCTGGCATCAATTCACTCACTTCCAATCTTTCTTTTTATATAGATGCTTTTCTTCAACCACATGTACCATTATTAAAATCACACTTGAGAGATACTAAAGATTTTCTAAACAAAATCCAACATATCAAGTGGAAAGAGACGTATGCTTTCCTGACACTAGATGTTCAGGCACTTTACACTAATATACCCCATAACACGGGTATCAAAGTTATTACAGATTTGCTACGGAAAATGCACGTTCTTGAGGAAAAGCATCAATCTTTCCTTGTACAATGTATTCACTTTATACTTACTCACAATTATTTTATTTTTAATCACAAATATTATTTGCAACTCACAGGTACCGCCATGGGAACCAGGTTCGCCCCCAGTTATGCGAACCTCTACATGGGGGACTTTGATGACGCCCGTGTGTGGGACGCGGCCTGGGAGGCGAACCTGGTTTTCTATGGGCGGTACATAGATGATCTATTTATTATTTGGGATGGGGATCTTCCTTCAGCCACTTCCTTTGTTGCACATCTTCAATCTAATATGCACAATCTTAATTTCACCTTCACCTATGATAGGAGCCGTGTGAACTTCCTGGATGTTACCCTTGAGATAAGAGAAAACATCATCCTTACATCCAATTTTATTAAATCAGTTAATACTAACTCATACTTACACTATAGAAGTGCCCATTACGCCCCATGGAAGAACAACATTCCTAAAGGGCAATTAATGCGTCTTAGACGCAATTGTTCAAATATAGACATCTTTAAAACACAGGCGAACCAACTTATAAATTCCTTCAAAAGTAGGGAATACCCACAACACATTCTAGATAAGGCTCTCAGGGAGGTCTTAAATATGGATAGGCAAGACCTACTCCTCCCTTCTAAAAATAAAACAGCTAACCAGGACACACAGGAAAGAGAACTGGCGTTTATCTGTAAATACAACAGATGCGCCAATGAAATTAAAACTATTATCAGTCGGAACTACAGGATACTAAAACAAGATAATGTTCTGGGCAATATACTACCTAACAAACCACAGATTGTATACAAGAAGAATAGAGCCCTTAAAACCATTTTGGCACCCAGCCATTTTAGATCTGCCCTAACAAAGGGACAAGGAGGAGGTTCAGATTGGTTAACCACCAAACCCGTAGGCTTCCACAGATGTGGTAAGAGCAGATGCACTATGTGTCACCATATGGATCGCAAGACTACATCTGTATCTATACCCGGCTTTCCGGAGAAATATATCCTTAAATCCTTCATGAACTGTGATTCAAGATTTGTGATATATGTACTAACATGCGGGTGTGGCCTAAATTACGTGGGCAGGACCACGAGAGCGATACATACACGTTTTATGGAACATCGCCGTAACATAATACGCAAGTTGGGGACACATAGTGTTTCACGACACTACCTAATGAAACATGAAGGTAATCCCGCCTGTCTTTCCATTGTTTGTTTGGAACATATCATACCAACAGACAGAGGGGGGGACAGGTTCAATCAATTATGCCGTAGAGAAGTCTTCTGGATGCTCAAATACAATTCATTACACCCAGAGGGACTAAACGAGGCAATAGAACTTAACTCTGTTATTTAGGGTCATGTGGACCTTTCTCTGTCTCCTTTAGAATTATGTCTTATATAATCAGTTTTAAAACTAACATCTATGATATGCTCTTCATGACTGATATTGGCTGTTAGGATAGTACTAATGATATCAATGACATTATTAAAATCGGGACCAAGATATGATTAATTTCAATATCTGTTTTTGCATAAAGAGATATATATACCTTTTTTCTTGTTACTAGACTGACCAACCTACAAATTTGAGCACCTTCATTGGTGTAAGTTGTAGAGATACCCTCATCTTTGGCTGAAATATAATTTATCAGACATCTGTTAATATTGATTACATTTCAGTTATCAGAATGATGATCAATTATAATGATATGTGGACCACAAAAGAAACAATTGACTATATTCTTATACACAAATGCCTTTTAAGAGAATAACAACAACAAAGGATTTGGTTCTATGAGGATATATAATGGCATGTATAGACAAATGATACCTGTGTACGCTCCTATTTAAAAACATATGCCTTATTCAGAATGATGATCATCTAATCTGTAATTAATACCCATTTAACATTGCCTCTATTTATATACAATCTATATTTCTGATCGAAATGTATCTGTATAAGTTACATATTGTTTTGGGAGACTTACAACGCAGGACGGGTTCCCATGGCAACCATACAGTACGGAAGCCGAGAAATTAGCTGAGGTGATTGTCGCACCAGGAGACCCTGTGGATTTCCGAGTCCCTATTAAGAAGGGCAATGCTCTGTTAGTTGCACTCACGTGACGCGGTGACGCGCGTCACGTGGACGCTTCCATACACTAAACATACACGGATGGAGGACGGAAGTCCCCTGGGTCTCCCAGAATGTGAGAATATACTTTGGGAGAAGGGACTCTGAATGTATAGTCACATGCCTAACATAATGTGACCTTAAATGAACAATGGGACTGCCTTTTTTCCGATCACGTGACGAGATGTGTCACATGATCGGAACTATCTTATTTTCTTTATCTGTTTAAATGGGTTATATACACTCGTTTTTTAACTGTAATATAATTTATAAATAGATATTGAGTATGTATTTTGGACTGACTGTCCTCTGTATGATTTTGGATGGCTTGTTTCTATGCATCAATAATCACCCAAACAGGTGACAATAATTAACTTATTAGTAAGGGTATAAATAGAGCACCTTATGCCCATGGACTTTATGCTCCTGAGGAAGCTGGATTTACCAGTGAAACGCGTTGAGCTTTTCCTGATTGAATTGAGCCTACTTGCTTTACCTGGACTCTGCTCTCCACACCGGCCCGCAAAAGCCGTGTCCGCCTGGGCATAATTTGGACTCATCTCCCATCACTGGATCTCTTCACCAAACCGACCTACCCCTACAGCTACATAAAGGACTTGTTCCAAGGCTGATGCTCACCAACAAAGGGATTTGGTAAATATCTACTGAGTACAGTGAATGCACAAAGGGAGGCTGTCCTAGCCTATAGGAATGGACTATCTAAACAGTGGAGAATGTGAATTATATCAAATTTTATCCAGATAAGCTATATCCAAGCTTTTACCGCCACCTTGTGGCAAGAGGAATTCCTTCTTTTTAGAATTGTTACATGTGTTATGCTATTAAATTGTCACTCTTTTATATAGAACAAGCCATCCGTTTATTATTATTATTACTATATTATTATTAAGGTTATTACTATTATATTTAAAAACTATTGATAGTATATTAATTCAAATTCACTCAGCCAGCGCTGGTACACATTTTTCTTTTCTACTGTTTAGTTTTGAGGGATTGACCTTCCTCTTACCTGCTGCTGTTGGCCGCGCACTTGCATATTTTCTTTCATAGTTCACATTTTCCAGACCACCTTGCTGGTGCACAGGTGTAGTCATTACTAATTAAGATGTGCTGCATTCATTCCTAACTGACAATTCTACAGATCTCCAGGAGCCCTGGAAAACATGAACTGTTGATAGATCTTGAGGACTAGTTTGGCCAGCCCTGATGTATGGTGATAGCTGTTAGTCCCCGCAGATAGGGAGACCGCACTGAGCTGCAGCAAAGTCTATACACATATTATATGATGTTTATGTATTTTAAATGTGCTGTCTTACGTTGTATTTATGTATGTTTTTTCTTTAGGTTCTATTGCTTTATAGGAGCCTGTAATTGAGTTTTTTATGTTGTCATGACGATCTCCCCGTCCCGCGGCGCACCGTGACGTCATAGCCCGGCGACACGGAAGCGTGCGGCATGTGCAGGCGGGCGGCAGCGCCGTGAGGACAGGTGAGTACAATCTCTGCACTGATGTCTTTTTCTGTGTTGTATTTAAACTCTGTATGTGTGGTTTTTCATTGTTGTCTAGCCCTGAGGACGGGGAGTTTCCCCGAAACATGTAGGCAAATAAAGGGACATTTTCTTTGCATTTACCAGCCTGCTTGAGTGCCACCAATCTCTTCACTCTATTTCTGTCAATTGTTGACCTGGAGGGCACCGCAGCAAAGGAACTTTATCTATATCTTTTGGAGTGCCGGTATTACCTTTGAAATATTTTTGGTCTGACTCCTGCTGAGTGGTCTTTCCTATCATGGCACCCGGTGATGAATAATTTATCCAGGACTTAGATATCTGCAGTGGCTGTACTCACTGGCAGCCTTTTAGAGTCACGTCACCGTTTATAGTGGATTGTGTTGATAACTCCTATCTGACGTCAGTAGCTTTCCAAACCATCTATTTGTCAGCTTCATTATGGAGCATAATCCTGACATGGATGCTACACTTGAATCAGTGCATTAGGATGCACGTGAACGTTTGAGTTTCTCGGACGCAGATGCTAATGCCATTCTGGTGGACAGGAGGCTGATGGATGAAACGGTTTCCAATACAAATGAGGAGCTGTATCGACAATGGATAAAATTAAAACAAAGGGAATGTGATTACATGTATCACGGTATTACGTTATCCGATTATTACCGGAGTAATTTAATTCCCCGTGGCTTCAGGATTGCCAACTCGCCGACGATAGGTCGCTATAATGCACAATTCTGTCGTCGGTGGGTGGCAATTTTGAATAAATGCTCGATGGACCTTATCCTGTTGGTGGTGGAGGAGTCCACCCGGGAATTAAATTTGGTCAAAGAGCAGATTCAATCTTTTGAGCAACAGCACAAAGCTAATATATGTGCGGACACACAGGCTGACTGGATGAATAAACTGAACACCCAGATTGAAAAATACCGACAAGACCTTATACGGTTTAAAAAGGATAAGCTTGCTAAAGTCCAAAGAGACTATGCACAAAGGCAGGTTTACCCTTGGTTGGGTAGTTCAAGACCTAATCAGCTGCAAAATTCATCTAGACGCCGACAGCAAAACTGGCGACGCAGGGATCAACCTGGTATGTCGTCTTCCGCCAGTGACTCTGATATGATCTCAGCACCATCAACATCGACCGAGAGAGCGGTCCCTTTAGGACAGGCTCAAGCGGGGGCTCAAGGACGTCCCAACCGCAATCCTACAAGCGGCCGCGGCAGAGGACGAGGAGGTCCAAACAAAATCAAAGGATCATACGAGCTAAGACCGCCACGTCATTAAAAGAGCTTGTCTTTAATCTTTCATCAACTCCTCTCACTGATCAAGAATATGGTCTTTTGGCCAAGGGACTTTCTTTTGTCCCCACTACGATCTCAGATCCACTGGAATGGAAAGCTGATATTTACCGTCTGAATAGGACTTTGAAGCGAAAGGAATACTTCAACTGTAGAGTAGAGATGAGCGGGTTCGGTTCCTCGGAATCCGAACCCGCCCGAACTTCAGCTTTTTTTACACGGATCCGAGCGACTCGGATCTTCCCGCCTTGCTCGGTTAACCCGAGCGCGCCCGAACGTCATCATGACGCTGTCGGATTCTCGCGAGGCTCGGATTCTATCGCGAGACTCGGATTCTATATAAGGAGCCGCGCGTCGCCGCCATTTTCACACGTGCATTGAGATTGATAGGGAGAGGACGTGGCTGGCGTCCTCTCCATTGAGATTAGAAGAGAGAGAGTGAGATTGAGACAGAGACACTTGATTTACTGGAGCTTAGGAGTACTAGAGAGAGAGTGCAGAGTTTACTAGTGACTGACCACTGACCAGTGACCACCAGTGCAGTTTTATTTAATATAATCCGTTCTCTGCCTGAAAAAAACGATACACAGTGACTCAGTCACATACCATATCTGTGCTCAACCCAGTGTGCTGCATCATCTATGTATAATATCTGACTGTGCTCACACAGCTTAATTGTGGGGGAGACTGGGGAGCAGTTATAGGTTATAGCAGGAGCCAGGAGTACATACATATTATTAAAATTAAACAGTGCACACTTTTGCTGCAGGAGTGCCACTGCCAGTGTGACTGACCAGTGACCTGACCACACTGACCACCAGTATAGTATACTATATTGTGATTGCCTGAAAAAGTTAAACACTCGTCGTGTGACTTGTGTGGTGTTTTTTTATTCTATAAAAAACTCATTCTGCTGACAGACAGTGTCCAGCAGGTCCGTCATTATATAATATATACCTGTCCGGCTGCAGTAGTGATATATATATATTTTTTATATCATTATTTATCATCCAGTCGCAGCAGACACAGTACGGTAGTTCACGGCTGTAGCTACCTCTGTGTCGGCACTCGGCAGTCCATCCATAATTGTATACCACCTACCCGTGGTTTTTTTTTCTTTCTTCTTTATACATACTACATCTCATTATCATCCAGTCTATATTAGCAGCAGACACAGTACAGTACGGTAGTCCACGGCTGTAGCTACCTCTGTGTCGGCACTCGGCAGTCCATCCATAATTGTATACCACCTACCCGTGGTTTTTTTTTTCTTCTTTATACATACTACATCTCATTATCATCAAGTCTATATTAGCAGCAGACACAGTACAGTACGGTAGTCCACGGCTGTAGCTACCTCTGTGTCGGCACTCGGCAGTCCATCCATAATTGTATACCACCTACCCGTGGTTTTTTTCTTTCTTCTTTATACATACTACATCTCATTATCAACCAGTCTATATTAGCAGCAGACACAGTACAGTACGGTAGTCCACGGCTGTAGCTACCTCTGTGTCGGCACTCGGCAGTCCATCCATAATTGTATACCACCTACCCGTGGTTTTTTTTTCTTTCTTCTTTATACATACTACATCTCATTATCAACCAGTCTATATTAGCAGCAGACACAGTACAGTACGGTAGTCCACGGCTGTAGCTACCTCTGTGTCGGCACTCGGCAGTCCGTCCATAATTGTATTCCACCTACCCGTGTTTTTTTTTTCTTTCTTCTTTATACATACTACATCTCATTATCATCCAGTCTATATTAGCAGCAGACACAGTACAGTACGGTAGTCCACGGCTGTAGCTACCTCTGTGTCGGCACTCGGCAGTCCATCCATAATTGTATACCACCTACCCGTGGTTTTTTTTTTCTTCTTTATACATACTACATCTCATTATCATCCAGTCTATATTAGCAGCAGACACAGTACAGTACGGTAGTCCACGGCTGTAGCTACCTCTGTGTCGGCACTCGGCAGTCCATACATAATTGTATACCACCTACCCGTGGTTTTTTTTTCTTTCTTCTTTATACATACTACATCTCATTATCAACCAGTCTATATTAGCAGCAGACACAGTACAGTACGGTAGTCCACGGCTGTAGCTACCTCTGTGTCGGCACTCGGCAGTCCGTCCATAATTGTATACCACCTACCCGTGGTTTTTTTTCTTTCTTCTTTATACATACTACATCTCATTATCATCCAGTCTATATTAGCAGCAGACACAGTACAGTACGGTAGTCCACGGCTGTAGCTACCTCTGTGTCGGCACTCGGCAGTCCATCCATAATTGTATACCACCTACCCGTGGTTTTTTTTTCTTTCTTCTTTATACATACTACATCTCATTATCAACCAGTCTATATTAGCAGCAGACACAGTACAGTACGGTAGTCCACGGCTGTAGCTACCTCTGTGTCGGCACTCGGCAGTCCATCCATAATTGTATACTAGTATCCATCCATCTCCATTGTTTACCTGAGGTGCCTTTTAGTTGTGCCTAATAAAATATGGAGAACAAAAATGTTGAGGTTCCAAAATTAGGGAAAGATCAAGATCCACTTCCACCTCGTGCTGAAGCTGCTGCCACTAGTCATGGCCGAGACGATGAAATGCCAGCAACGTCGTCTGCCAAGGCCGATGCCCAATGTCATAGTACAGAGCATGTCAAATCCAAAACACCAAATATCAGTAAAAAAAGGACTCCAAAACCTAAAATAAAATTGTCGGAGGAGAAGCGTAAACTTGCCAATATGCCATTTACCACACGGAGTGGCAAGGAACGGCTGAGGCCCTGGCCTATGTTCATGGCTAGTGGTTCAGCTTCACATGAGGATGGAAGCACTCAGCCTCTCGCTAGAAAACTGAAAAGACTCAAGCTGGCAAAAGCACCGCAAAGAACTGTGCGTTCTTCGAAATCCCAAATCCACAAGGAGAGTCCAATTGTGTCGGTTGCGATGCCTGACCTTCCCAACACTGGACGTGAAGAGCATGCGCCTTCCACCATTTGCACGCCCCCTGCAAGTGCTGGAAGGAGCACCCGCAGTCCAGTTCCTGATAGTCAGATTGAAGATGTCAGTGTTGAAGTACACCAGGATGAGGAGGATATGGGTGTTGCTGGTGCTGGGGAGGAAATTGACAAGGAGGATTCTGATGGTGAGGTGGTTTGTTTAAGTCAGGCACCCGGGGAGACACCTGTTGTCCGTGGGAGGAATATGGCCGTTGACATGCCTGGTGAAAATACCAAAAAAATCAGCTCTTCGGTGTGGAAGTATTTCACCAGAAATGCGGACAACATTTGTCAAGCCGTGTGTTCCCTTTGTCAAGCTGTAATAAGTAGGGGTAAGGACGTTAACCACCTCGGAACATCCTCCCTTATACGTCACCTGCAGCGCATTCATAATAAGTCAGTGACAAGTTCAAAAACTTTGGCCGACAGCGGAAGCAGTCCACTGACCAGTAAATCCCTTCCTCTTGTAACCAAGCTCACGCAAACCACCCCACCAACTCCCTCAGTGTCAATTTCCTCCTTCCCCAGGAATGCCAATAGTCCTGCAGGCCATGTCACTGGCAATTCTGACGAGTCCTCTCCTGCCTGGGATTCCTCCGATGCATCCTTGCGTGTAACGCCTACTGCTGCTGGCGCTGCTGTTGTTGCTGCTGGGAGTCGATGGTCATCCCAGAGGGGAAGTCGTAAGCCCACTTGTACTACTTCCAGTAAGCAATTGACTGTCCAACAGTCCTTTGCGAGGAAGATGAAATATCACAGCAGTCATCCTGCTGCAAAGCGGATAACTGAGGCCTTGACAACTATGTTGGTGTTAGACGTGCGTCCGGTATCCGCCGTTAGTTCACAGGGAACTAGACAATTTATTGAGGCAGTGTGCCCCCGTTACCAAATACCATCTAGGTTCCACTTCTCTAGGCAGGCGATACCGAGAATGTACACGGACGTCAGAAAAAGACTCACCAGTGTCCTAAAAAATGCAGTTGTACCCAATGTCCACTTAACCACGGACATGTGGACAAGTGGAGCAGGGCAGGGTCAGGACTATATGACTGTGACAGCCCACTGGGTAGATGTATGGACTCCCGCCGCAAGAACAGCAGCGGCGGCACCAGTAGCAGCATCTCGCAAACGCCAACTCTTTCCTAGGCAGGCTACGCTTTGTATCACCGCTTTCCAGAATACGCACACAGCTGAAAACCTCTTACGGCAACTGAGGAAGATCATCGCGGAATGGCTTACCCCAATTGGACTCTCCTGTGGATTTGTGGCATCGGACAACGCCAGCAATATTGTGTGTGCATTAAATATGGGCAAATTCCAGCACGTCCCATGTTTTGCACATACCTTGAATTTGGTGGTGCAGAATTTTTTAAAAAACAACAGGGGCGTGCAAGAGATGCTGTCGGTGGCCAGAAGAATTGCGGGACACTTTCGGCGTACAGGCACCACGTACAGAAGACTGGAGCACCACCAAAAACTACTGAACCTGCCCTGCCATCATCTGAAGCAAGAAGTGGTAACGAGGTGGAATTCAACCCTCTATATGCTTCAGAGGTTGGAGGAGCAGCAAAAGGCCATTCAAGCCTATACAATTGAGCACGATATAGGAGGTGGAATGCACCTGTCTCAAGTGCAGTGGAGAATGATTTCAACGTTGTGCAAGGTTCTGATGCCCTTTGAACTTGCCACACGTGAAGTCAGTTCAGACACTGCCAGCCTGAGTCAGGTCATTCCCCTCATCAGGCTTTTGCAGAAGAAGCTGGAGACATTGAAGGAGGAGCTAACACGGAGCGATTCCGCTAGGCATGTGGGACTTGTGGATGGAGCCCTTAATTCGCTTAACAAGGATTCACGGGTGGTCAATCTGTTGAAATCAGAGCACTACATTTTGGCCACCGTGCTCGATCCTAGATTTAAAACCTACCTTGGATCTCTCTTTCCGGCAGACACAAGTCTGCTGGGGTTGAAAGACCTGCTGGTGAGAAAATTGTCAAGTCAAGCGGAACGCGACCTGTCAACATCTCCTCCTTCACATTCTCCCGCAACTGGGGGTGCGAGGAAAAGGCTCAGAATTCCGAGCCCACCCGCTGGCGGTGATGCAGGGCAGTCTGGAGCGACTGCTGATGCTGACATCTGGTCCGGACTGAAGGACCTGACAACGATTACGGACATGTCGTCTACTGTCACTGCATATGATTCTCTCAACATTGAAAGAATGGTGGAGGATTATATGAGTGACCGCATCCAAGTAGGCACGTCACACAGTCCGTACTTATACTGGCAGGAAAAAGAGGCAATTTGGAGGCCCTTGCACAAACTGGCTTTATTCTACCTAAGTTGCCCTCCCACAAGTGTGTACTCCGAAAGAGTGTTTAGTGCCGCCGCTCACCTTGTCAGCAATCGGCGTACGAGGTTACATCCAGAAAATGTGGAGAAGATGATGTTCATTAAAATGAATTATAATCAATTCCTCCGCGGAGACATTGACCAGCAGCAATTGCCTCCACAAAGTACACAGGGAGCTGAGATGGTGGATTCCAGTGGGGACGAATTGATAATCTGTGAGGAGGGGGATGTACACGGTGATATATCGGAGGATGATGATGAGGTGGACATCTTGCCTCTGTAGAGCCAGTTTGTGCAAGGAGAGATTAATTGCTTCTTTTTTGGGGGGGGTCCAAACCAACCCGTCATATCAGTCACAGTCGTGTGGCAGACCCTGTCACTGAAATGATGGGTTGGTTAAAGTGTGCATGTCCTGTTTATACAACATAAGGGTGGGTGGGAGGGCCCAAGGACAATTCCATCTTGCACCTCTTTTTTCTTTTATTTTTCTTTGCGTCATGTGCTGTTTGGGGAGGGTTTTTTGGAAGGGACATCCTGCGTGACACTGCAGTGCCACTCAGGGACGTGCAGTCAGGGGAGGCAGGGGAGGCAGTGCCTCCCCTGTCATTAATGATTAAAAAAAAAATACAAAGAAGATATTTTTAACACATATTCTGTGTCATTAATATCTGTTTTGTATTATTCTAATCATATAGCAGTGCAAATGCAGACAAATATGTTTGGGAGGCAGAAAGAGCACTGCCTCCCACTGACAATATTGAAGGAGCTGAAGTGGGGGGCGGGACCAAGCTCCGGGATGTAAAAGCCCATTAAAAAAAGCATGAGAAGCGGCACTAGTATTAGTGCCTCAGTCAGGTCCGGCCACTAGAGGGCGCTGCACGCTGCCAATACTGACTTGCATTCAGCATAGGTGAAGACAGTGCCCGGTGCTCTTCCTCCTGCAAAGGGCCGGCGCAGATGACCCCTGCAATGTTCTCCACAGTCCAGGCAGCTCTGCATCCGGCTCTTGGCAGTGTCGCACTCATGTTGTAAGGATGAAGCGACGATGCCTCAGAGGAGCCATGACAGCAGAAAGAAGACAGCCATGCTTTGTAAGTACACTATGGTACTGAGGAAGCTTAGCACAGTACTAGCTGTGGGTGGGGGAAGGAAAGCCATGAGTTGAGGAGCTGGCTGGTTTTATTTTTGTTTTTGTTTTGGGGGGGGAGGGGTCTGGCCTGGCATCTGATACACTGCTGCTTGGTGTATGCTGGGTTTTCCCTCTCTCAGTTGGATACACTGCAGTGAGGATGTGCTCTGGCTCCCTGCTGTCCCAAAACCTTTCCCCTTCTTTCTCCTCTGACACCTGCCTCCTGACCTGAGATCTCATTTCAAGGTTAAGTATCCGTGGAGGCAGTGTATTAATGTTAACTAGGAGGTGTGTTAACTTGTGTTGTGCTGTGGGGTGTACTGAAGTGTCTCTAGGGTGGGGTATTGTGCTGTGGGGTGTACTGAAGTGTCTCTAGGGTGGGGTATTGTGCTGTGGGGTGTACTGAAGTGTCTCTAGGGTGGGGTATTGTGCTGTGGGGTGTACTGAAGTGTCTCTAGGGTGGGGTATTGTGCTGTGGGGTGTACTGAAGTGTCTCTAGGGTGGGGTATTATGCTGTGGGGGTGTATTTATGTTTGCTAGGAGGGAATAGTGTGATGTGGGGGAGTATTAATGTTCTCTAGGAGAGTTACTGTGGTACAGTATGTAGATGTGTTAATGCTATGTGTCGTGGTGATATACAGTATTATTGTTGTGGGTGGCAGGGTGTCTACTAATGTTATCTTTGAATGTGGGGTGTATTAATGTTATATATATATATATATATATATATATATATATAAATAAATATATATGTAAAGCGCTGCGGAATATGTGTGCACTACATAAATAACTGGTAATAAAAATAATATAGTGAGTGTGTGTTATCCAGGCAGCTGTGTGAAAGAATCACTGCACTTTCTAGCATAATGTATTTACTGGTACAATGTTCCTCCTATAGTATCTGGCTTCAAGTGAAACATTGTGATTTATTATGTTCTATATATTAAAAGCACAGCCTTTTCTGAAGTTTTATTTAATTGTTGTTTTATAAACCAGAGTTATTTTTTTTCTGAGACGGCTACTGGATTACACAACATTATTGAGCAAATAGATTGTTTTCTCTGTCTGCCTGTATCCTAACTTTCCAGCATGGGGCTGATAGTATTGTCATACTTAAGCGAAGGGTCTCTCCCCGCAGCTCAGTGCTCGGATCCAAGCAGGCATGGCAGCTAATGCACCACTACAGACCGCTCTTGTACCACTAAGAGCCTCAGGGGAGTGACCAGATGTCAGCTACATTAGGGGTTATCCTTCCGGCACTTACCCGTCTGTACTGGGAGATGCAAGTAACTGACCATTCTCAGATGGAAATTATACCTGTCCCACATAATGTCACACTGCAGCTGGCTGTGGAACTAGAAGTCCCAGCACACTTTGACTCTGGTTGGATACACTATATAACGATACGAACCCGGCATACCAATAGGGCAGCCTTCACCCCAATCTGTAACCTGGCTTGTCTGCCCTCCTGAGGTGTAGCGACCCCCTTCACATATGCAAAAAATGAGGCGGCACTCCAAGGCATGTAGGCCCTCATTCCGAGTTGTTCGCTCGCTAGCCACTTTTAGCAGCATTGCACACGCTAGGCCGCCGCCCTCTGGGAGTGTATCTTAGCTTAGCAGAATAGCGAACGAAAGATTAGCAGAACTGCTACTAAATAATTCCCTGCAGTTTCTGAGTAGCTCCAGACCTACTCACAGATTGCGATCAGCTCAGTCCGTTTAGTTCCTGGTTTGACGTCACAAACACGCCCTGCGTTCGGCCAGCCACTCCCCCGTTTCTCCAGACACTCCCGTGTTTTTCCCTGACACGCCTGCGTTTTTTAGCACACTCCCGGAAAACACTCAGTTACCACTCAGAAACGCCACTTTCCTGTCAATCATTCACCGATCAGCAGTGCAACTGAAAAGCGCAACAGAATCCACAGCAAATCTGCTACGTTTTTAGTTAAATAACTAAGCGCATGCGCCCTACGTGCCTTGCGCATGCGCAATTAGCAACAAATCGCAGCACAGCGAAAATCGGCAACGAGCGAACAACTCGGAATGACCCCCGTAATACGGTGAGATACTTTAGTGCACACACATCAGTGCAAACACGTCAACGTTTCGGGGAATGATACCCCATCATCAGGATAACAAATTCAAGTGCAGAAAAACAAATTTACACTTACAATCACCTCCATTCTCGACAGAGTCCCGGGACGGCGTCCGGCGGTGAGCAGGAACGGAGGTGATTGGGGTGGTGGGGCTTCCCACTTTCAGATAAATTCTATCCCTGGGCCGACTGGTTTGGGGGGGGTGTTTAATATGATTGCAGGGGAACACCACACCGAGGGGGCGCGGGGGGGGGGGGGGGTTTGGCGTGAATTAGGCAGTGCCTCCCCGGCCACTGACTTCACTGCACGCCACTGGTGCCACTCCTAGATGGGCCCGGTGTTTGTGTCGGCCACTAGGGTCGCTTATCTTTACTCACACAGTCAGCTACCTCATTGCGCCTCTTTTTTTCTTTGCGTCATGTGCTGTTTGGGGAGGGTTTTTTGGAAGGGACATCCTGCGTGACACTGCAGTGCCACTCCTAGATGGGCCCGGTGTTTGTGTCGGCCACTAGGGTCGCTTATCTTACTCACACAGTCAGCTACCTCATTGCGCCTCTTTTTTTCTTTGCGTCATGTGCTGTTTGGGGAGGGTTTTTTGGAAGGGACATCCTGCGTGACACTGCAGTGCCACTCCTAGATGGGCCCGGTGTTTGTGTCGGCCACTAGGGTCGCTTATCTTACTCACACAGTCAGCTACCTCATTGCGCCTCTTTTTTTCTTTGCGTCATGTGCTGTTTGGGGAGGGTTTTTTGGAAGGGACATCCTGCGTGACACTGCAGTGCCACTCCTAGATGGGTCCGGTGTTTGTGTCGGCCACTAGGGTCGCTTATCTTACTCACACAGTCAGCTACCTCATTGCGCCTCTTTTTTTCTTTGCGTCATGTGCTGTTTGGGGAGGGTTTTTTGGAAGGGACATCCTGCGTGACACTGCAGTGCCACTCCTAGATGGGCCCGGTGTTTGTGTCGGCCACTAGGGTCGCTTATCTTACTCACACAGTCAGCTACCTCATTGCGCCTCTTTTTTTCTTTGCGTCATGTGCTGTTTGGGGAGGGTTTTTTGGAAGGGACATCCTGCGTGACACTGCAGTGCCACTCCTAAATGGGCCCGGTGTTTGTGTCGGCCACTAGGGTCGCTTATCTTACTCACACAGTCAGCTACCTCATTGCGCCTCTTTTTTTCTTTGCGTCATGTGCTGTTTGGGGAGGGTTTTTTGGAAGGGACATCCTGCGTGACACTGCAGTGCCACTCCTAGATGGGCCCGGTGTTTGTGTCGGCCACTAGGGTCGCTTATCTTACTCACACAGCTACCTCATTGCGCCTCTTTTTTTCTTTGCGTCATGTGCTGTTTGGGGAGGGTTTTTTGGAAGGGACATCCTGCGTGACACTGCAGTGCCACTCCTAGATGGGCCCGGTGTTTGTGTCGGCCACTAGGGTCGCTTATCTTACTCACACAGCGACCTCGGTGCAAATTTTAGGACTAAAAATAATATTGTGAGGTGTGAGGTATTCAGAATAGACTGAAAATGAGTGGAAATTATGGTTTTTGAGGTTAATAATACTTTGGGATCAAAATGACCCCCAAATTCTATGATTTAAGCTGTTTTTTAGGGTTTTTTGAAAAAAACACCCGAATCCAAAACACACCCGAATCCGACAAAAAAAATTCGGTGAGGTTTTGCCAAAACACAAAACCCGAAAAATTTCCGGCGCTCATCTCTACTGTAGAGCCTCTCGGCAGACACCTCGGGAGGTGACTTTTCCAGAAATACCTACACAGCTTTTGAAAATAGCTCCCAAATCTTAATTTGACCCCCCTAGTCAGAACTCGTCCATTAGGACATTTATCCGCATGGTGGAGAGAGAAGGCCTTCAAGCTATGAACGAGCCGGTATATTTTCTAACCTCACCTTTGAAGAGCGTACCACACTTAGAAATTTGTCTACTAGAACTGACATTATAATTCGTAAAGCGGATAAGGGAGGGTCTATAGTTGTTCAAGACATTGGGGCTTACATAGCTGAATGTGAACGCCAGTTGAGTGATCCCTCTGTATACTCCTGCCTTAAAAAAGATCCTACTAAGGATTATAAAAAAGAGCTGGACATTTATTTAAAAGAGTCCAGTGGTTTGGGCATTATATCCCAAGATGTGTGCACTGCCCTTACGGTAGACTTCCCGGTAGCACCTCTTTTTTACACCTTGCCTAAGGTGCACAAGACCTTGGAGAATCCTCCGGGTCGTCCAATTGTGTCAGCAAGGGGCTCGCTGTATCAGCCTATTGCTGTCTACCTGGATGCCTACCTTAATCCCTGTGTTCAAGCTTTGCCCTCTTTTCTTAAGGACACGTCGTCCCTCCTGCTGCAATTACAGCAATTGGGTACGGTACCCAATAATACCCTGTTGTGTAGTGCCGATGTTACCAGCCTCTACACCTGCATCCAACATGATGCAGGTGTGGAGGCGGTAAGAGCACTTATTGAGAGTAATGCCTCATATGAGGGCCCAGAATTATCTTTTTTCCTACACCTGTTGAGTTTGGTCTTGAAGAGAAATTATTTTGTGTTTAATGGGGAATTTTATTTACAGCTATCTGGGTGTGCGATGGGGTCCGCAGTGGCCCCATCGTACGCCAATGCTTTCATGTATCATCTTGAGAACATTATGTTTCATCTTGACCCCTTTGTCAGTTCCCATGTGATTTACTATAGGCGTTATATTGACGACCTTCTGGTCTGTTGGAGTGGTTCCAGGGAAGAGTTGACTATGATATGGGATCAACACAATGCGACAGAACATGTGGTGAAATTTACATATGTAATTGATGATAAGCAAATTAATTATCTAGATGTGTCCATCACCCTTAACTCTGGTCAGCTTAGCACTTCCCTTTTTGTTAAGAACACCGATAGGAATACTTTTTTGAACTATCAAAGTTTTCATCCACTTGCATTAAAGAAAGGTTTACCGTACTCACAGTTCTTGCGGTTTCGGCGTATCACGTCAGACCCTCAAGACACCATTAGGGCCCTCGATGAAATGTTATTGAGGTTTGCCCAAAGGGGGTACCCTATTAGGGAACTAGAAAAATCAAAGGAGGCAGTTCTTCGTATCCCTAGGCAGCAATTGTTAAATCCCAGAACCAGTCAGAATACTACAGTAGACAGATTACCATGGGTGAGTAGATTTACACTGAGTTCAAAACGGACTGTGAGTAAGGCCAAACAACTGTGGCCTATCATACAAACAGAGACAGCTTTGAGTAATCTATCTAACACCAGACTATTACCTAGTCATACTAGGGGTAATAACATAGGGGACCACGTGGTTCGTCTTGATGTCACTAATATGACCAGATGTGACCAAACCCATTTTCTTAGACCTAAGATGGGATGTTATAGGTGTCTCGGGTGTGCCACCTGTAACACCTTGCAAACAGGTACCACCTTTAACCATCCGCAAACAGGTCAGAAAATATCTATTAAACATCGCCTCACATGCACCACTACTCATGTTATATATTTGCTCACATGCCCGTGTGGTCTTGCCTATGTGGGCAAGACCATACGACAATTTAGGGAAAGGATGGCACTTCACAGGAGTGCTATTAAAAAAGCATTTGAGAAGGGCTCCAGTGACCAGCCATTTGCTCGCCACTGTCTGTCAGCTAAACATGGGGTGGCAAGTATCCGTGCTATCCTTATTGACCATACCCCCATTTCTTTGAGGGGTGGTAATAGGGATAGGTTACTTTTACAGAGGGAATCTCGTTGGATCTTTAGGCTAGGAACACTGTCCCCTGGTGGTCTTAATGAAAACTTGGGATTACAGAGTTTCCTTTAGGCCCATTTAATCATTAAGGGTATATCCATATGTCCTTTGAAGGGGAGGTTGTTTACCACTGAGTATTCCCTGTGCTTTCAGGATTAGAAGAATTTAATATCAGAAGTACTCACTATTACTATTGAGACGTTATTATAGTGACTGATGGGAATTGTTAGGATCTTTTCCCCTAAAACGGTGATGTTTATGTATTTTAAATGTGCTGTCTTATGTTGTATTTATGTATGTTTTTTCTTTAGGTTCTATTGCTTTATAGGAGCCTGTAATTGAGTTTTTTATGTTGTCATGACGATCTCCCCGTCCCGCGGCGCACCGTGACGTCATAGCCCGGCGACACGGAAGCGTGCGGCATGTGCAGGCGGGCGGCATCGCCGTGAGGACAGGTGAGTACAATCTCTGCACTGATGTCTTTTTCTGTGTTGTATTTAAACTCTGTATGTGTGGTTTTTCATTGTTGTCTAGCCCTGAGGACGGGGAGTTTCCCCGAAACATGTAGGCAAATAAAGGGACATTTTCTTTGCATTTACCAGCCTGCTTGAGTGCCACCAATCTCTTCACTCTATATATATAGATCTGTTTTTTGCTTCACTATGGAATAAACACCATTTTCTTGGAAATCCTATGAGTTTTCATCCCTGAGTGCCGCTGCTTGCTAGGAGTTGTTGTATATATATATATATATATCTATCTGGTGATAGGATACATATATCAGTATCCGTTTATTACTCTCAATGATATGATATAATCCGATTTCTGCTGTTTTTAGACTTGCATAAACAGTGACAATCAGTACCGTATCATAGATCATCATCTTAGGGGGTCACTCTGACCCGTTCGCTCGCTGCTTTTTGTCGCAACCGAGCGAACGGGTCCCTATTGCGCATGTGCCGGCACTGTAGAGCTCCGGCGCATACCAGACGGCCAAAGGCCGTAGCAGGGCTGCGATCGCCTCTGCCTGATTGACAGGCAGAGATGATCACTGGGTGGGAGGGGGAAGAGCGGCGACGTTTGGCCGCCGTTTCGTGGGAACAGTCCGTCTAATGCAGGCGTGGCCGGACCGAACGGGCTGCGGGCCGGGGAGCGACAAGTAGCTCCCGGCCAGCACGCTAAAGCTGCGCTGGCCGGGACCTACTCTTGAAGTGCAAAGGCATCACCGCTGTGCGATGCCTTTGCACTTCTGCGAGGGGGGGCTGGACAGACATGTGGGACGGGATAGCCCTGTGCTGGGCGTCCACCCGCATGTCAGGGAAGAAGATCGTAGCTGTGCTAAATTTAGCACAGCTACGATCAACTCAGAATGACCCCCTTAGACCTTGTGTCAGCAGCTATAGACATCAATAGTGCTGTGAGGGTCAATATAACTGCAACATATTTAGGCAATTAAGTGGCTGAGATAGGAACAGCATCAACACTATTACATTGAAACAATTTGGCAACATTTAGGAGCCAGCAAGCAGCTGCATGTTCTAATAGGATATACTGAATATAACATATTGTAGCAAATGAACTGGCAATATTTAGGAGCCAGTAGGCAGCAGCACGTAAACCC
Source organism: Pseudophryne corroboree (assembly GCF_028390025.1). NCBI lineage: Eukaryota > Metazoa > Chordata > Amphibia > Anura > Myobatrachidae > Pseudophryne > Pseudophryne corroboree. The sequence continues at coordinate 1,016,864,272 of NC_086445.1, read as the reverse complement.
TGTAAAAACTATAAACCCTGTCAATATCTACATGGATATTTAATTGTGATACAACCAACAGCTAGAATACACAGTATTATAACATATACTTTTGGAATACCCGTAATTTGAATATACAATCTCACTTCATAATATATATTGACCTAGTGTATAAAGGTCTCCCTATATGTCGGTTGCTTCATATACAAAATATTAAAAATAAGCAATTTTCCCCGTAGCTCAAATCTAACAAATTAAGATTATCAAGGACAATTATGTATATGGGTTGCTTTATATTAAGATTAGAAGTGTTATACCCCTTAACTGTTACCCTATCTACACTGGTAGCCAAATAAAACAGGAATTATCCCTTAAAGCTTTTAAAGATTAATGTGCATGTGGATTATTCTACACTAAAATTGGGATTGCCATGTCCCTTAATTACTACCCTGCTTACACCGCTAGCCAATCAAATAAGGATTAATACTTTAATGTCATAACAGTGAATCTCAAACTGTCCTGACATATGGAAGCTCAGATCGCAGGTGAATTTGCTCTGAGATCATACAGACAGGAGATATACAGTGATAACAGCTGAAGGCATGCAGAACCTCCAACTGCAAAATAACAGATGCATAAGAAATAAGCCGTATCTCTATAGGCGGCCTGCTTCCTAGTAGAATTGGGCTGCTACACCCCTAATACAAGCGACACCTCCCATACTTCCATATTATAGTCAGATAAAACAGAACTAATTAGCACTAATGTACATGTAGGTTGCTTTTAATAAAAGTGGGGATTGCCATACCCCCCCTAAGCAACCCTATCCACATGCATAACCAAATCCTCTAACAGTATAGCTAGTGAGTGTGAGAGGCTCCTAACATATGGAGATCTACATCCCAGCGGAATTCGATCTGGGACTACAGTTATAGGGAATTCACAGCTATTGTAACTGAAAATAATCAAAGTAACCCTCAATTTGAGATCAAGTGTCCTATGTGCGGGATCCGGTCTGAAGATCGACAGTGTCTAGGTCGACAATGTTTAGGTCGACCACTATAGGTCGACAGTCACTAGGTCGACATGGATGGAAGGTCGACAGGGTTTCTAGGTCGACATGTGCTAGGTCGACAGGTCTAAAGGTCGACATGAGTTTTTCACATTTTTATTTTTTTTATTTTTTCATACTTAACGATCCACGTGGACTACTATTGGAACAGTAAAGTGTGCTGAGCGAAGCGGTAGCGGAGCGAAGGCACCATGCCCGAAGTATGGCGAGCGAAGCGAGCCATGCGAGGGGATGCGGTGCACTAATTTGGGATCCCGGTCACTTTACGAAGAAAACAACACCAAAAAAAAAATAAAATCCTCATTTCGACCTTTAGACCTGTCGACCTAGCACATGTCGACCTAGAAACCCTGTCGACCTTCCATCCATGTCGACCTAGTGACTGTCGACCTATAGTGGTCGACCTAAACATTGTCGACCTAGATACTGTCGATAAAACGAACCACACCCCCTATGTGCACCTATTTGCACTCATAGGGGTATATTCAATTAAAGTCGGATCCATTCCGACATGTAGTTGTCAGAATGGATCCGACAACCCCTATTCAAAGTATTTTCAAGTCGAATTAAGATGAGGGACACATAGGAGGAGAGGGGGAGGGGGGGGGGTGCCACAGGGTAACCAGCAGGGGACAGATGCCGGCAGCCAGAGGAGATCAGCGCAACAGTAGCGCTGCAGAAGGATGTCAGACAGCTGCCCGACCTCACGGTAGTGTCCACCCGGCTCCAGCAAGCTTGCTGGAGCCGGGTGGACGCTGCCGTGAGCGGCCCGGGTGTGTGTCATCCTGCTGCAGCGCTGTGCTGTAGAGCTGATATCCTCTGGCTGCCCGCGGCAGTCCCCGGTCTCCCTGCGGCTCTCCCCCCCTCCCCCTCTGGGTCCGCATCTCAGTCCGACATCTTTTTATGTCGGACTGAGATGGTCAAAAAGGGGGCCAAAACCGACTCAAGCATGTGGATCGGCAGCTATTCCACCGATCCACGTGCTTTTCGACAAGTTGAATTTTTCAACTTGTTGAAAATATTGAATAGGTTGGAAACCATTCTGACCTAAAAAAAAGTCGAAAACTGCAGTCTTTTCGACAGATGCCAGTTTTCGACTTCAATTGAATATACCCCATAGGGGTAACTTTACTAAGATGGGAGTTTTATTTCAGATGGGATGTTGCCCATAGCAACCAATCACATTTCAGGTATTATCTTCCAGAAGGTGCTAGATCAGGCATGTCCAAACTGCGGCCCTCCAGCTGTTGTGAAACTACATATCCCAGCATGCCCTGACACAGTTTTGGTGTCAGAGAATGCTAAAGCTGTGTCAGGGCATGCTGGGATGTGTAGTTTCTCAACAGCTGGAGGGCCGCAGTTTGGACATGCCTGTAGCTAGATAAATGAGGAGTGGAATTTGATTGGTTGCTATGGGCAACACCCCATCTTAAACAGAACTGCCATCTTAGTAAAGCTACCCCATAGTCTCTACATTAGGGATGGTTTCCCATGTGGTAATTTCTATGGAGTGAATGATGTACACACTATAAAACTGATCTTTGAGATTGATAATTCAGGATAGTGGGTTCCAATATTATAAACTGTGTCAGTTTTCTGATAATATTGGATTAGTGATCAAATGTGGATAATACAGATATTATTACAGTAACTTTAAGAATAAGAACACACCAAGAAACACACGTGGACACGTTTTTAACTCTTCATTCACATTTTTTCAATCTTTTTTTGTATTCACATATTTCTTAGTCTTTGTGATTTTAACCTCTATGTTTCACTGTAGTCTGGGATAATAAATCAATCCAAATCTTATTTTAATACAGTATATATCTAATGAAGGTTATATTTTATATAAAAAAAACAATATTCCTCCAGTGCATCAACAATACAGATTTCTTCTTGTTTTTTCCTCCACATTCTAGTTACAATGAAATTTGAAGATAATATTTAAGATTTCAAATACAAATTCTGGGACTAAGATATTGCAGCTCAATACTCTATGCAGGATTCAAGCAATAGCTAAACATTTATATAGAGCGTCTTCATACTGTATGTATCATTAATTCATGTTATATTGCAAGTATATAATGAGCCCTACAATAGGGCAGAGATGGCAGAATCACAAGATGAGTCCAACTCTTCATGGGACATATTGGTGCGTTACTCCTGGAGAGTTTTCTAATAAAAGAATAAACCAGGAGAGAGAAGTAGTATATGTGCCTGGGTTACACCAGGAGAGAGCAGTAGTATATGTGCCTGGGTTACACCAGGAGAGAGCAGTAGTATATGTGCCTGGGTTACACCAGGAGAGAGCAGTAGTATATGTGCATGGGTTACACCAGGAGAGAGCAGTAGTATATGTGCCTGGGTTACACCAGGAGAGAGCAGTAGTATATGTGCATGGGTTACACCAGGAGAGAGCAGTAGTATATGTGCCTGGGTTACACCAGGAGAGAGCAGTAGTATATGTGCCTGGGTTACACCAGGAGAGAGCAGTAGTATATGTGCCTGGGTTACACCAGGAGAGAGCAGTAGTATATGTGCATGGGTTACACCAGGAGAGAGCAGTAGTATATGTGCCTGGGTTACACCAGGAGAGAGCAGTAGTATATGTGCATGGGTTACACCAGGAGAGAGCAGTAGTATATGTGCCTGGGTTACACCAGGAGAGAGCAGTAGTATATGTGCCTGGAGTACACCAGGAGAGAGCAGTAGTATATGTGCCTGTGTTACACCAGGAGAGAGCAGTAGTATATGTGTCTGGGTTACACAGGGAGAGAGCAGTAGTATACGCACCTGGGTTACACTAGGAGAGAACAGTAGTATATGTGCCTGGGTTACACCAGGAGAGAACAGTAGTACATGTGTCTGGGTTACACTAGGAGAGAGCAGTAGTATATGTGCCTGGGTTACACCAGGAGAGAACAGTAGTATATGTGCCTGTGTTACACCAGGAGAGAGCAGTAGTATATGTGCCTGGGTTACACTAGGAGAGAACAGTAGTATATGTGCCTGGGTTACACCAGGAGAGAACAGTAGTACATGTGTCTGGGTTACACAGGGAGAGAGCAGTAGTATACGCGCCTGGGTTACACTAGGAGAGAACAGTAGTATATGTGCCTGGGTTACACCAGGAGAGAACAGTAGTATCTGTGCCTGGGTCTCACCTGGAGGTAATTCTCTGGGGGCGGAGACTTTGCAGAAGGAGCTGGGTGTGCTGTGAGCAGGTTGTTTGGTGGTGATCTCCAGCTGCTGCTGCTGCAGGTGCAGTTTACAGGGGGTTTCCTTGCTGGCTTCCCCGGGCGGGATGGATCCCCCCGGGGGAGAAAGCTCCCTGTGTATGGACATTAATCAGAGCATTGAATTTGCTGCTATAGCTAACCCTGGAGCCACGGCAATATCAGCAGGTGACCGGCCAGAGGCGGAGGGGACCAGCTGTTCTAATGGTGCTCCAAGGCAATCGGAGCTGCAAGCAGACAACCCCAAACTGAATGAGGGTGCTCCCTCGAGTGAATCAACTCCAGGTAGAGCGGTGGCAGAAACTGCGTGCCCGACAATCAGTGAAGTGGGGGTGTCCCGACCATTAGATGCTGGGGAAAATGATCCAGTATCCCTAGGAGGGACTGAGGATGATGAGGAGACAGAGGAGACATACCAGCATTACAGTATAAAAGAACTGCAACGTGAAGCCCAGCGAATTAACCAAAGAATAGCCCAGAAAAAAAAGAAGCGAAACAAGTGTTTCAAATGGGAGAGGCCAGTTTTGAGAGAAGAGATCCTGTCACTGGCTTCCGCCCTGGAAAGGGTTAAAGCACGGCTAGTGGTACTGCGGATGGAGGAGAGGAACAAAGTTAAAGCTGAAAGTGAAAGCACTGCATCTGCTATATCCAGTGATCAGCTGCCAGAGGGGGCTGCAGTGATGGAAGCCCAGGAGCCTGAGGTCTGTCAGTCGGTCAGAGGTGATTCTGTTGCAGAGTTTGGGGTTGGGGAGGCGTCTCCCCATTATCCGGCTGTGCTGCAGGCTGTGGAGGGTGTGCAGTGTGCTGCAGGGGCAATGGTGGCTGACACTGTACCTGTTGCACTGACAGCCAATCTGCATAAACATGTCCCGCATGTAGAAACAGATGTGAGATGTGAAGAAGACGAATTGTCAGATTTCCAATTGAGGATGCAAATAGTCAAAGCTGAACTCCTGCTGAAGGCCAAAGCAGAGAACAAAGATAAAGGTACTGTTGCTGGGCCTTCTGCCAGTGCTGCAAGGGTTAATACAAGTTCTGCAGCAGGTGGGGGGAGGGGAGGAGGAGTGTGTGTTCTCTCCTGTGCAGCAGGAACTGAGACAGCAGTGTGTCTGCCCCAGCAAGATACTGTGCAGGGAATGTCGGTTTTGGATAAAAGCACATTATCGGTAGGCCAGCAAGAAATGCTTAATATTGTGTATGGTCAGATGGGTGCTCCTAGCAGAGTAAAGGTGGCTGCTGAACTGCTAAATAAGGAAAGAGAAAGAAGGGAAAATTTGACTGTTTCTGGTGAAAGTAAAAATGTGCAACAATGGCTCTCATTCCGAGTTGTTCGCTCGGTAAAAATCTTCGCATCGCAGCGATTTTCCGCTTAATGCGCATGCGCAATGTCCGCACTGCGACTGCGCCAAGTAAATTTGCTATGCACATAGTAATTTTACTCACGGCTTTTTCATCGTTCTGGCGATTGTAATGTGATTGACAGGAAATGGGTGTTACTGGGCGCAAACAGGCCGTTTTATGGGCGTGTGGGAAAAAACGCTACCGTTTCCGGAAAAAACGCAGGAGTGGCCGGAGAAACGGAGGAGTGTCTGGGCGAACGCTGGGAGTGTTTGTGACGTCAAACCAGGAACGACAAGCACTGAACTGATCGCAGATGCCGAGTAAGTCTGAAGCTACTCAGAAACTGCTACGAGGTGTGTAATCGCAATATTGCGAATACTTTGTTAGCAATTTTAAGATGCTAAGATTCACTCCCAGTAGGCGGCGGCTTAGCGTGAGCAACTCTGCTAAAATCGCCTTGCGAGCGAACAACTCGGAATGACCTCCAATGTACAGAAAATGCTGCATCTGATGTGAACAGACAGCCCGTCCCAGGGGTTATGTCTTATGCCACTATGGTACATAGACTCAGTACAAGTTCCAGTATGCCCCAAATGAATGTAGGGTCAGGGCAAGTAGGGAAGAGAAGGAACTTGATTCAGTTTAAGTGGGTTGGTGTAGGCGAGACACCGACTAAAGAAAGTTTTTTACAGATGATTTTCGGTTTAGGTTTCCATGCCTCAGATCTGTACGCCTGCATTCACCCAGTTAAAACGCCAGATTTTGATTTAAGCTTTATTTCCTATCAGGGACTTCAGGCTTTCTGGGTGAAGTGGCAGGCGTGCAGATCTTCTAAACCATATGATGCATTTAAAGCTGTCTTAGTAACCAACAGGATAAAGTGAAGGTAACAATCCTTGTCAGAAACGAATCTATCCCACCACAAGATATTCTGTATTGGCTTTCTAGGTTTTGTGATGTGCAATCTGACTTGATTAAAGTTGGTTTTACCATGGGAGTATGGGGCGGTGCATGGGCTGCCATGGTGAAACTTAGAAACACTGATAGAGGTTTCCTCCACATTCCTTCCGCTGCATACATAGGAAGGGATCGTGTGCAGTGTTTTTATCAAGGACAGCCAAGAACTTGTTTCAGGTGCGGTGATTTTAGACACCTAAGTAGTGATTGCAGTGTGATCAAATGTACCCTATGTGGGAAGGTGGGTCATATCTCCAAAGATTGTAATAAAGTTACCTGCAATTTATGTGGGGAAGAAGGTCACCCTTATAGTCGATGTCCATGGGCCAACCACAATTTGGGAGAACAAGATCCGAGAGATGAGCCATCCAAAGGGAGAAAGGAAGTGCAGAAGGAAGGTGGCCAGGAGAAAGATAATCAGATAAAGGTTCAGAGGGTGGAAAGTCAGAAGGAAGCCTGTGAGGTGATAGTAACAGAAGGTTCAGTGGGTAGAGAAGTTCCTTTTCAGGAGGTAAGAAGAGGCAATAAAAACAAAAGGAAAGGAGAAGGAATAAAAGTAGTACTTAGCAATCGGTTTGATGCTTTTACTACAGATGAGGAGGAGGTTGGTGAAGTTGTAAGAAATGGTGGTGACCTCTCTTTTGTGCCCAGGGTCAACAGAAGAAAAACAAGAAAAGTGACAAAAAGTTTAATTGAAGTGGAAGTCCCAGGGAAAAAGAGTAAATAAAAGATTAAAAGAAATTTGAGAGAAGAGGGGGATACAGAGGAGGACAGACAGGAAAGCCTAGAATGGGACCCAGTAGGGACAGATTTGGTAGAGGAGGAAGTGGAGGCCATAGTGGTGGAAGAAACCCAAAATTTGGAGGAGGAGGTTGTATCCTCAGGGTCGGTGGTTGGCCCAAGTAGCACATTAGAAAGTAGTAAAGTGGGTGACCAATGCCAGGTAATTAGATTTGCCCGTAAGCCACCTGATCCGGAGCCTCCTCTAGAGGTTGGTTCTAGACAGGATGGGGAGGACGGTGATGGAATGACTTCAGTCATTGAGGAGGGTGATAATATCTCTGTGGAGGTAGTATATCAAGAGTGTGGATCCTCTATGGAGGTTTCAAAGTGTGTGTAAAAGTGAGCAAGGTTCTGCCTCTATAACCAAAGAAACATGGATCCCCAACCCATACGATGCGCCACTATTAATGTGGCTTCCGTAGTTTCCGAACGAGCTCGTTTTATGGCCTTTGATTTTTTTCAATACGATTGAGATTGATTTTTTGTTTTTGCAAGAGACCAGAATTAGTAAGTTGGACACTCTACACAAGGCGAAGCGAGAGTGGAGGCGTGGGCCTTCTTACTGGTCTCTTGCGGCCGAGCCGTACGGTGGGGTGGCAGTGCTTTTTACTGGTATGGTAACTGTGCACAAGGTTATAGAATTACAGGCAGGTAGGTGTATGATTTTAGATATCAACCTGAGGGGACATGACCTGAGACTTATTAACATCTATGGATCACAGTCATCATGGGACAGGAAATGTCTCTTCAGGGAGATAAAACTGTTCCTTTTTTCGGCCCAGCAGATTGTCTTTGGAGGTGACTTTAACACCGTCATTAGGCCAAAAGACAGGGGAGGTTCAAGGACAACCCTGGGTCCTGATTCTAATTTTTTAGTTAGCATGGTTAGACAGGCAGGTCTGGTGGATGTGCATGTTCGCCATTTCCCAGACCTCACGGGTTACACCTATTTTAGTGGTAGTCGCAGGTCTAGGATAGATAGGTTTTTTGTTAAGGGAACCTCAAAAACTTTGCCTCCAGAGGTAAAGCTAGTAGAGTTCTCTGATCACGCTTTTCTCTTTGTCACTTTAAATGCATCAAAGACCACTCAGAAAGGACGGGGCCTATGGCACTTGAACTCTGAGCTCCTAAAGGAAGAAAGTGTTAGACAATCTTTTAGGGAATTCTTTCAATCCCAGGAAACACTTTTGGAGGCAGGTTGGAGTAGATCTGAGTGGTGGGAAGAGGTCAAAAAAAGAATTCGGAGGTTCTTCCGTAGGCTTGTAGCTAAAAAGAACTTGATAAGACAGAATATCTACCAAAGTCTGAGAAGGAAATTAGATTTCTTGATCTCTGAGCGTGGAGATAGTGGGGAAATCTCCCGAGTGAAGGCTCAGATGAGGGAATATCAGTATAACCGACTGGATTCTTTGGTTCTGGAGAGGGATTTTGGAAAATACCACTCGCCTGATCCCTACCAGAGCTGTGGAAAATCAGTTGAGGTGAAGGAGGTGAGGGGTCTTTATGATAGACAGGGTGTCCTTTGTGAGGATAAGCAAGGCATCTTGAATGTTATTAGATCCTATTACTCCGATCTTTTGTCTGAGCAGCCACTTATCAGTGAAAGGATGGAAACATTTCTAAGTGAGACACCTGGACTTTGCAATCCAGATGCCTCTGTTGAAACCTTGGGTAGTGATGTGACAGCAGAGGAAGTTAAGAAGGTGATTGGTCAGTTAAATTTAAAGAAATCTCCAGGCCCAGATGGCTAAACATCTGAGTTTTATATAGTTTTTGCAGATCTCTTGATTCCTCGCCTTGTAGAAGTTTTTAATGAGTGCCTGGGTGAGGGAACCCTCCCTCCTTCTATGAGGTTGTCTGCTCTCATATTATTATCTAAGGGTAAGGATCCATCCCATATTGAGAACTGGCGCCCCATCACCCTTCTCAATACGGACAGGAAGATTTTGGCAAAAATTATTTTTAATAGGTTGTCAGAATTTTCTGAACAACTGCTTTCTCCGTCTCAGCACTGTACTGTGAAGGGCCGAAGCACCTTTAGTGCTGTCCTTGGCATCCGGGAGGCCATAGAGCGATGCCGTGCTGAGAAATGGGGAAAGTACTTGCTGGCATTGGATCAGTCTAAGGCTTTTGACAGAGTGAACCATAAGTACCTTTGGGCCTTGCTTGAAAGGTATGGATTTCCAGTTCGGGTGGTGAATTGGCTAAAAACAATATACAGTCAGGCCGAAAGCTTCCCGCTTGTCAATGGTTGGGTGGGTCCTACTTTTGAAGTGGGCTCTGGGGTCCGTCAGGGTTGCCCCCTGAGCCCCCTCCTGTATGTATTCGCGATTGATCCCTTCATCAGAAGGGTAGAGAACGGTGCAGTGCGAGGGGTGCAGCTGGGCTTGGAGCTGCCTTTAAAGGTACTGGCCTACGCAGATGATGTCACGGTGGTTTTGTCATCAGTGGCGGAGGCACGTGATATGAAAGATCTCATCTGTGAGTATTCTGAGGCCTCGTGCTCTAGAATAAATCGGGAGAAGTGTGAAGCTTTCTGGATGGGGGAGGAAGGTGAGGAATTTTGCCTTCCGGATGGCCTCCCCCGGGCCAGTCCACAGATAAAGATTCTAGGCATTTGTTTCGATCATGGTGATTATGCCACTCTAAATTGGGAGAATGTTCTGGAAATTGCTGCCAAGAAAGTAGAGAGCTGGAAGAGATGGAAATTCTCTTTCAGGGAAAAGGTTGATTTGTGCAAAACTTACCTGATCCCAATTTTTTTATATGTCAGCTATGTGTGTTTTTTGCCTCAGTCTTTATGGACCAGACTGAATTCTCTGTTCTTCCTCTTATTTTGGGGAAACAGGATGAATTTAATCAAGAGAGGTATCACTTACAAATCGAGGAAAGATGGAGGGTTGGGTATGGTCAATCCTGTTGTCTTTTTTGTAACCATTTTTCTAAAATATAACCTTAGGAGTTTTTTGTTAGAGACTCCCCCTCGATGGGTAAATTGATTTAGTGTTTGGGTGTCTCCTTTCCTTAGACTTTGGTTAGAAGGAGGCCAAGTGAAGAGCCCTCAAATTCGGAGTGGGTATCTTCCGATCTACGTTATCCAGTGCTTGAAAGTGACAAAGCGTTGGGGACTGGAAGTGGGGGAAGTCAAAGACCTGTCCAGGAAGGAGTTGGGGGAGAGGATTTTGCGAACCCACTTTCACGTTCCGCTGTCACTAAAAGATTGCCCGAGCGATGTCGCTTCGGCAGGGTTGGCTCTGATTAATTCGGAGAGAATACCGCTGAAGTTCAGAGATATTGCTTGGCTTTATTTCCATGGGAAGATTTATGTAAAGGGGAACATGATGTGGAGAAATGCCAATGATCGTGATTGTCCACGGGAGGAATGTCTAGGGGAGGTGGAGACAATGGACCATTTCCTGATCAAGTGCCCCTTTAACATAAAAGTTTATAAGAGGGTTTCAAGAGCTTTACGTATCCCGTGCCTTTCGGGGCTTAGTTACCCTGAGTGGGCTTATGGTGCATTTAAAGGATATGGTAGATTTAATTTGACCACCATTTTTTTAGTCAGTTTAGTAGTTAGATATCACACTTGGAGTGCACGGTGTCTAGTTTCCCTAAGAAAGAAAATCCTGTCCTGTGAAGAGGTGGTGGAGTCAATTCTGAACGAGGTTGGTAAGATGATGGTTCTAGATAGCAGAGGATGGATGCTGTCGGGTGGTCTCGCTGGTGGGGTCACCTGAAACCCCCTTGAGAGGGTGGCAGAAATCCTTTTCAAGTCTAGCTGGAAACCTTTCTTTTCTTTTCACACCTTGTAGATTTTGGTAAAATGGTTTTTGTGGAATAGGTTTTGCATAGATCTAAAAAGCTTTGCTCAGTTTTACTTTACATAATATGTAAATATTGGGAAGATAGATAAGGATGATAGCTGTGTATATTTCTTTTCTGTTTGAGCTACAATATAGATTTAATTTCTTGTATGTTGCATATCATGCATAATTTATGTTTCGTATTCTCATGAAGATATTTATTTATTTATTTATGTATTATATTGTATATAATGTATATATCTGTTGCAAGTTTTAATAAACAAAACATTGCCTGGGTTACACTAGGAGAGAACAGTAGTATATGTGCCTGGGTTACACCAGGAGAGAACAGTAGTATATGTGTCTGGGTTACACAGGGAGAGAGCAGTAGTATACGCGCCTGGGTTACACTAGGAGAGAGCAGTAGTATATGTGCCTGTGTTACACTAGGAGAGAACAGTGGTATATGTGCCTGGGTTACACCAGGATAGAACAGTAGTATATGTGCCTGGGTTACACCAGGAGAGAGCAGTAGTATATGTGTCTGGGTTACACCAGGAGAGAGCAGTAGTATATGTGCCTGGGTTACACCAGGAGAGAACAGTAGTATATGTGCCTGGGTTACACCAGGAGAGAGCAGTAGTATATGTGCCCGGGATACACCAGGAGAGAACAGTAGTATATGTGCCTGGGTTACACCAGGAGACCGCAGTAGTATATGTGCCTGGGTTGCACTAGGAGAGAGCAGTAGTACATGTGCCTGGGTTCCCACAGGAGAGAACAGTAGTATATGTGCCTGGGTCGCACTAGGAGAGAGCAGTAGTACATGTGCCTGGGTCATACTTGCCTACCCTCCCGGAATGGCCGAGAGGCTCCCGAAAATCGTGTGGCCCTCCCGGCCACCCAAAATGGTGAGTAAGCCTCCCGCTTTCCCTGCAGCTCCTCCACAACGCTCCTCGGCCGCCCGCAGCAGAGAACAAGTGGGCGGTCTGAGGGGGTTCGATGACGTGATTCACTCTGAATTGCGTCATTGTAGCTCCTCCCCCCACTATACAGTGCCTATTTTTTCGGCACTGCACAGCAGGGGGCAGACCCACAATGACGCTACCCTGATGCCACACCACCGGACTGTCGACTTCCCTTTCGGCCATGCCCCCGGCTGCCCATCCTGCTGCCAGCCAAGCCCCCATGCACCTACAACACTGCCTCCTCCTGGATGAGGGGGCAGCCAAGTAGGTAAGTATGGCCTGGGTTACACTAGGAGAGAGCAGTAGTATATGTGCCTGGGTTACACTAGGAGAGAGCAGTAGTATATGTGCCTGGGATACACCTGGAGAGAGCAGTAGTATATGTGCCTGGGTTATACCAGGAGAGAGCAGTAGTATATGTGCCTGGGTTATACCAGGAGAGAACAGTAGTATATGTTCCTGGGTTACACCAGGAGAGAGCAGTAGTATATGTGCCTGGGTTACACCAGGAGAGAGCAGTAGTACACGTGCCTGGGTTACACCAGGAGAGAGCAGTAGTATATGTGCCTGGGTTACACCAGGAGAGAACAGTAGTACATGTGTCTGGGTTACACAGGGAGAGAGCAGTAGTATACGCGCCTGGGTTACACTAGGAGAGAACAGTAGTATATGTGCCTGGGTTACACCAGGAGAGAACAGTAGTATATGTGCCTGGGTTACACCAGGAGAGAGCAGTAGTACATGTGCCTGGGTTACACCAGGAGAGAGCAGTAGTATATGTGCCTGGGTTACACCAGGAGAGAGCAGTAGTATATGTGCCTGGGTTACACCAGGAGAGAGCAGTAGTATATGTGCCTGGGTTACACCAGGAGAGAGCAGTAGTATATGTGCCTGGGTTACACCAGGAGAGAGCAGTAGTATATGTGCCTGGGTTACACCAGGAGAGAGCAGTAGTATATGTGCCTGGGTTACACCAGGAGAGAGCAGTAGTACATGTGCCTGGGTTGCACTAGGAGAGAGCAGTAGTACATGTGCCTGGGTTACACCAGGAGAGAGCAGTAGTATATGTGCCTGGGTTACACCAGGAGAGAGCAGTAGTATATGTGCCTGGGTTACACCAGGAGAGAGCAGTAGTACATGTGCCTGGGTTGCACTAGGAGAGAGCAGTAGTACATGTGCCTGGGTTACACCAGGAGAGAGCAGTAGTATATGTGCCTGGGTTGCACTAGGAGAGAGCAGTAGTACATGTGCCTGGGTCATACTTGCCTACCCTCCCGGAATGGCCGGGAGGCTCCCGAAAATCGTGTGGCCCTCCCGGCCACCCAAAATGGTGAGTAAGCCTCCCGCTTTCCCTGCAGCTCCTCCACAACCCTCCTCGGACGCCCGCAGCAGAGAACAAGTGGGCGGTCTGAGGGGGTTCGATGACGTGATTCACTCTGAATTGCGTCATTGTAGCTCCTCCCCCCACTATACAGTGCCTATTTTTTCGGCACTGCACAGCTGGGGGCGGACCCACAATGACGCTACCCTGATGCCACACCACCGGACTATCCACTTCCCTGTCGGCCATGCCCCCGGACTGCCCATCCTGCTGCCGGCCAAGCCCCCATGCACCTACAACACTGCCTCCTCCTGGATGAGGGGGCAGCAAAGTAGGTAAGTATGGCCTGGGTTACACTAGGAGAGAGCAGTAGTACATGTGCCTGGGTTACACCGGGAGAGAGCAGTAGTATATATGCCTGGGTTACACCGGGAGAGAACAGTAGTATATGTGCCTGGGTTACACCAGGAGAGAGCAGTAGTACATGTGCCTGGGTTACACTAGGAGAGAACAGTAGTATATGTGCCTGGGTTACACCAGGAGAGAACAGTAGTATATGTGCCTGGGTTACACCAGGAGAGAGCAGTAGTATATGTGCCTGGGTTCCACCAGGGGCAGACCTGTGCTACTGAGCTCCAAGGCCTCTGGAAGTTTTTGGAGCCTGCAGTGTTTCCTGGAAGGCCTCCCAGGGGAGGATGGATCCCCCTGGGGAGGATGATGAAGGCGATCCCCTGGCTTCAGGGTCCGGTGGAGGCCCTAGTGATCTGGGCCTGGCAAAGGCTGTGATGGCAACAGCCCAGTCTGATGTTGATGGGGACAGTGCATCTGTGCAAGGTGGTCTGATGACTTCGGGTCCTGTGAAGGAACAGGATCCCCAATTGGATCTCCCCAAACTGCAGGTTCCTGACTCTCTGGGTGAAGTAACTCAGGTAAGAGAAATGACATCTACATTTGCCTGTAGTGAAGCTGGGAATTGTGTGGAAAACATGCAGGATATTTGTAGCAGCCCAGATGAATCTGAGCCCTCTGTAGAAATGTTTTCTCATTTAAATTTGGATCAGCTAAAGAAAGAAATAAGGAAAATACAAACTAAAATCAATGCTAAAAGGAGAAAAAGGAACTCCTGCCGCACCTGGGAGCGGCCCATTTTAAGAGAGGAGTTGGAGCAGTTAAATGAAATGTTGTTTCAAGCTAAAAGCAGGTGCACTAATCTGCAAGCAGAAGCATTTCTGCAGAAACAGAAAGAACAGAGGAAAGCTGAATTGCCTGTGCAGTGTGCAGGACAGTGACCATGTTCCTGGGGAGCCAATGATGGAAGTCAGTATACCAATGGAGACCGGTAACCTGGAAGAGGCAGCAAAAAGCAGTGAAAACCGGAATGCTGAGGAACCTAAAATGGCGGCAGATGCGGTTTGCGGTGCGTTCCACGGTGGAGGGGAGGCGTCTCTCCTGGGGGCAGTGCCGGGCGGTAGAGGGGTGGGGGGCGCAGCAATTGATATGGTAATGGCTAGCACCGGATCCATTTCAGTTGTAGCAGCTTCCCAGGGTCTGTCTCCGCCGGTGCCTAACCCGAAGGCTGCGAGTGAGGGTCCAGCGCGGGCTGATAGTCTGCCTGGAAAGGTAGGCAGTGCTGAGGCTGGTCTCCACCATATGCCTGTAGCGGCCAGCTACGGCTTGGTCGTTGCGGAGGCGGTAAGGGGCGTGGCCAAAGACGCACAAGTGGTGATGTCATTGGGTAGCAGAGAGACTGTTAAGCTGCCGGGGTGTATGGAAGCTAAGGCACAAGGACTGCCTGCACTGGACAAACGTGCATTAACCCCTGCGAAGTCTGCTGTTACAGAGACTATTTATGGTGATATGATTGCCCCAGCCAGGGTAATGGCAGCTGTCAACCTTATCTGTGCCAATCAGGCTAGGTTATCAGAAGCCACTGCTAGTGCAGTAAATAAAGTAAGGGAGGGGGTGAATGTACAGACTTCTTTATCCCTTCCTCAATTTTCTTCTGGTCCAGTAAAACCCAACCCCGTGTCTTATGCTCGAGCGGTGTCTGAGGCTATAGGTGTTGCGCCTCAGGTGAGAGCAAGTGGGGTTCAGTCGATTAAAAGGAGGAATGTAATACAGTTTAGATGGGTTGGTGATGGGGTTCCTCCTTCTAAATCTGATTTTCTGGACTTAATTTTTTCTTTAGGGTTTGAAGCAGCTGATCTTTATGCCTGCATACACCCGGTGAAGTCCCCGGAATATGACTTAAGTTTTGTGTCATTAAATGGTCTCCAAGCTTTCTGTACAAAATGGGAGCAGAACAGGCTGGAAGAACCTTACATATTTTTTAAAACAAACACAGTCACTAGGCCGGATAAGGTTAAAATCACCATATTAGTGAGGAATGAATCATTACCTACTGCTGATATTGTCTTCTGGCTGTCTAGATATTGTTCTGTGCTGTCTCCACTGATCAAGTTTGACCATACCAAGGGTGTTTGGGGGGGTGCCTACTCTACATTTGTGCGTCTTCATTCTAGTGGTGCGGAGACCCAGCATTTGCCCTCGGCTGCCTATATCGGTAGAGACAGGCTTCAATGTTTCTACCCGGGGCAGCCGACGACCTGCCACAAGTGCGGGGATTTTAGGCATCTTAGTGGAGATTGCACAGTTGTTAAGTGTGCTTTATGCAATCAGACAGGCCATGTTTCAAAGGAATGTGTAAAGGTCAAGTGCAACCTTTGTGGCACTGAAGGGCACCCCTACAGCAGATGCCCAAATGCATCACATAATGTTAATGTGACGGTAGATAAGACTGTAAATGATATTAGTGATAAAAGCATGTTGGAGGCAATTATGCACCTGGAAATGTTACAGCAATTGGAGGAGAGGGCTAGTAAGTCACAGAAACAGGTGGGAGGTGGAAGCAAGATGCAGCCAGAGTCTAGTGAAGTGCCCTTTCAGACTGTGAAGAATGGAGGAAAGAAGAAGGCAAAGACAAAGAACATAGATGTTATTTGTGCAAATAAATTCAATGTCTTGGCTTCTTCGGAGGATGAGGAGGAGGGTGAGGGTGAGATTGTGATGGTAGGTGGCAAGGAGCTCATCTTTGTCCCAAGTAAACGCAGACCTAAAAATGTGAAGAAGAGCTCCAGCTTACTAGTGAGTGATGTGGCTGTGCGGGTGGAGTCTAAGGATAAGAGGGGGAGGAATGGTAGAAATACTAAGAAGGCTAAGCGAGAGTCCACTCAAAATGATCTAGAGTGGGATCCAGCTGGGACGGAGCTTAGTCAGGCATTGGAATCCTTGTTGGATGAGCAGGCTAAAGGTAGAAAGGGTGAAGAAGGGAACGAGAGCCAGATGGTGGTGGAGGAAACTCCTAGTCAAGGACTTGGATGCCAGGGATTTTCTTCACTGGACCCCCTTAGGGGGATCGATGGTGGGGGTGACCCAGGTGTAGTCCCAAAGCCTCCTGATCCGGATCCTCCCCCAGAAAAGGTTGGGTGTGGGGTTGAAACTGATACCAGGGAGTTTCCTGGAACAGTGGGACCTAAGAGCCCATACGATGGGGTTGTGGCTTCTGATTCTGGTGGTGGGTGTGGGGTGGAAGAAAGTGCTGGGGAAGAGGTTGTTGTGGAGGATGATGATGTAATTCCTTTGGTTTGTCTTGTAAGAGGGTAGGGTCCTCCGATGAGGACTGTGAGAAAGAAGTAAAGAGAAAGTAAATGGGTCCTACTTCTATAATCCAAGAACCATGGATCCCCAACCTATACGATGTGCCACCATTAATGTGGCTTCCGTGCTTTCCGAACAAGCTAGATTTATGGCCTTTGATTTTTTCGATGCGGTTGATGTCGATTTTTTATTTTTGCAAGAGACCAGTGTGGGCGATTTGGCCACACTCCATCGGGCCAAATCTCAGTGGAGGAGGGGGCCTTCTTTCTGGTCTCTTGCGGCTGAGCTGTACGGTGGGTTGGCAGTTCTTTTTA
Source organism: Pseudophryne corroboree (assembly GCF_028390025.1). Classification (NCBI taxonomy): domain Eukaryota; kingdom Metazoa; phylum Chordata; class Amphibia; order Anura; family Myobatrachidae; genus Pseudophryne; species Pseudophryne corroboree. The sequence continues at coordinate 1,016,846,835 of NC_086445.1, read as the reverse complement.
CTGGTATGGTAACTGTGCACAGGATTATAGAGTTGCAGGTAGGTAGGTGCATGGTTCTGGATGTCAATTTGAGAGGACATGACCTGAGGCTGATTAATATCTATGGGCCCCAGTCAAAGTGGGACAGGAAATGTCTTTTCAGGGAGATAAAGCCGTTTCTTTTTACAGCCCAGCAGATTGTTTTTGGAGGTGATTTTAACACCATCATTAGGCCTAAAGACAGAGGAGACACCAGAGCAACCCTGGGCTATGATTCCAACTTTTTAGTTAGTATGATTAGAGAGGCAGGTCTGGTGGATGTGCATGTTCGCCACTTCCCAGACCTCACAGGTTACACCTTTCATAGTGGTAGTCGTAGATCTAGGATAGATAGGATTTTTGTTAAGGAGTCCTTGAAAACTTTGCCTCCAGAGACAAAGCCAGTAGAGTTCTCCGATCACGTTTTTCTGAGTGTTACTTTAAATGCCTCAGAAACCCCTCAGAAAGGGCGGGGCCTTTGGCGTTTGAACTCCGAGCTCCTAAAGGAGGAGAGGGTCAGACAGTCCTTTAGAGACTTTCTTCAATTACAAGAGACACTTCTGGAGGCTGGCTGGAGTAGGTCTGAGTGGTGGGAGGAGTGTAAAAAGAGGACCCGGAAATTTTTCCAAAGGCTGGTTGCCAGGAAAAGCTTGTCAAAAAGGTGCATCTACCAGAGCTTGAGAAGGAAACTTGATCTCTTGATTTCTGAGCGTGGAGATAGTGGGGAAATCTCTCGAGTGAAGGCTCAGATGAAGGAATACCAGTACAATCGTCTGTCTTCATTGATTCTGGAGAGGGATTACGGTAAATACCACTCACCGGATCCCTACCAGAGTTGCAGAAGATCAGTCGATCTGAGGGAGGTCCGGGGCCTGTATGATGAACAGGGTACTCTTCGTGAGGATAAGGAAGGTATCTTGGGAGTCATTGGGTCCTACTACTCCAACCTCTTATCTGAGCAGCCACTTATCAGAGAGAGGATGGAGCGTTTTCTGAGGGAAACACCTGGGCTTGAAGGGCTTGATCCCTCTTTTGACTCTTTGGGTAGTGATGTAACAGTGGAGGAAGTCAAGAATGCCATAGACAGTCTGTCTATGAAGAAGTCTCCAGGCCCAGATGGATTACCATCTGAATTTTATAAAGTGTTTTCTGACATCTTGGCTCCTCATCTTGTAGAGGTATTTAATGAAAGCCTGGGTGAGGGGTTGCTCCCTCCCTCTATGAGATCTTCTGCTCTTATATTGTTGTCCAAAGGTAAGGACCCAGCCCGTATTGAGAATTGGCGCCCCATCGCTCTTCTCAATACGGACAGAAAGATTCTGGCAAAGGTACTCTTCAATCGGTTGATGGAAGTTTCCGGACTGTTGCTTTCCCCATCTCAGCATTGCACCGTGAAGGGCCGTAGCACCTTTAGTGCTGTCCTTGGCGTCCGGGAGGCCGTGGAATGATGTCGTGCTGAAAAGTGGGGGAAGTATTTGCTGGCATTGGATCAGTCCAAAGCTTTTGACCGTGTGAATCATCAGTATTTGTGGACTGTATTGGAAAGGTATGGTCTTCCTGTGCGGGTGGTAGATTGGCTGCGTGTTATTTATAATCAGGCCGAGAGCTTCCCACTGGTTAATGGCTGGGTAGGCCCTGCTTTCAGTGTTGATTCGGGTGTCCGTCAGGGATGTCCTCTGAGCCCCCTTTTATATGTGTTTGCAATTGATCCTTTTGTGAGGAGGATTGAGAGTGGCACTGTAGAGGGGGTGCAGCTGGGCCCTGAGTCTCCATTGAGGGTGGTGGCCTATGCAGATGATGTCACTCTTGTCCTGTCATCTGTGGTGGAGGCACGTGACGTGGAACATCTTATCTGTGAGTACTCTGAAGCTTCGTGTTCCAGAGTCAACCAGGACAAGTGTGAAGCTTTCTGGATGGGAGAGGAAGGTGATGAATTTGCCCTTCCGGACAGCCTCCCCCGGGCCAGCCCAGAGATCAAAATTTTAGGTATACGATTTGGCCGTGGTGATTATGCCACTCAAAATTGGGAGAATAGGCTTGAAGATGCTACCAAGAAGGTGCAGTCTTGGAGAAAGTGGCAGCTTTCTTACAGGCAGAGGATTGACTTGTGCAAAACTTACCTGATCCCTTTGTTTCTCTATGTCAGCTACGTGTGCTTTTTGCCAGAGTCCTTGTGGACCAGGATGAATTCTTTATTCTTCCTATTATTATGGGGGAATAGAATGAATCCAGTCAAGAGGAGGATTACTTACATGTCGAGGGAACAGGGTGGCCTAAGTATGGTCAACCCTGTGGTATTTTTTGCTTCTACCTTTATAAAACATAACCTTGGGAGTTTATTTTTAGATTCCCCCCCTCAATGGGTCGAGAGCTTTTGGGCCTGGGTGTTTCCCTTCCTTGAGCTCTGGTTTGATGGTGGTCAAGTGAAAAATTTTCGGGGCCGGCATGGCTACCTCCCGATCTACGTCATCTTGTGCTTGAAGATGACAAGGCGTTGGGGGCTGGAAGAGGGTGAAGTTAAAAACTTCTCCAGAAGGGAGTTGGAGAGAAGAATTTTGCAAACTCACTTCTTTGTTCCGCTGTCGCTAAGGGACTGCCCGGGTAATGTTTGCTCAGATAGGTTATCTCTGATCAATTCTCAGAGGATCCCACTGAAGTTCAGGGACATTGCTTGGCTCTCCTTTCATGGGAAGCTTTACGTGAAAGGTAATCTCAAGTTTAAAAGTGCCAGTGATCGTGGCTGCCCACGTGAGGAATGTCTAGGGGAGGAGGAGACGTTAGACCATTTTTTTCTTGAGTGTCCTTTCAATGTAAAAGTTTACAAGGGAGTTTCCAGAGCCTTACGCATCCCGTGCCTCTCGGGGCTTAGTTACCCTGAGTGGGCTTATGGGGCATTTAAAGGGTATAGGAGATTTGATTTGACCACTATTTATATAGTTAGCTTAGCTGTTAGACATCACACGTGGAGAGCACGGTGTAAGGTATCCCTTAGACAGAAAGTTCTCCCCTGTGAAGTGGTGGTGTAAAGCATTCTACACGAGGTGAAGAGGTTGATGGATATGGATAAGGAGAGGATGGATGCTGTTGGGTGGTCCAGGCTTTGGCGCCACCTGAAGCCTCCTTGAGTGGGTGGCAGACATCTTCTCCTTCTCCATCTTTTGGCTATCTATTTTTCTCACTCCCTGTAGATTTTGGACTTGTTTTTTTGTTTAAAATGGTTTACATGCAGCTAAAAGCCCTTTACTTTCTCTCTACTTGAATTTAATGTAAGTGGTTTGTAGTGCTGTGGTTACATTTGTATATTGTGTACAGTTGTGTGTTGTCTAGTATAGGCTGTTGGGCTTAACAAATTGTTAAGCCATGGAAATTATATATGTAAGATTCTGTTGATTTATATTTATGACATGTTATTTTCAGACATAATTTTGTTTTGGCTTGGTTTTATGCTTTTATGTATTTATTTATTGTATGTTGCAAGTTTTCTAATAAAAGAATCACCAGGAGAGAGCAGTAGTATATGTGCCTGGGTTACACCAGGAGAGAGCAGTAGTATATATGCCTGGGTTACACCAGGAGAGAGCAGTAGTATATGTGCCTGGGTTGCACTAGGAGAGAGCAGTAGTACATGTGCCTGGGTTGCACTAGGAGAGAACAGTAGTATATGTGCCTGGGTTACACCAGGAGAGAGCAGTAGTATATGTGCCTGGGTTGCACTAGGAGAGAGCAGTAGTACATGTGCCTGGGTTACACCAGGAGAGAGCAGTAGTATATGTGCCTGGGTTACACCAGGAGAGAGCAGTAGTATATGTGCCTGGGTTGCACTAGGAGAGAACAGTAGTATATGTGCCTGGGTTACACCAGGAGAGAGCAGTAGTATATGTGCCTGGGTTACACCAGGAGAGAGCAGTAGTACATGTGCCTGGGTTGCACTAGGAGAGAGCAGTAGTACATGTGCCTGGGTTACACCAGGAGAGAGCAGTAGTATATGTGCCTGGGTTGCACTAGGAGAGAGCAGTAGTACATGTGCCTGGGTCATACTTGCCTACCCTCCCGGAATGGCCGGGAGGCTCCCGAAAATCGTGTGGCCATCCCGGCCACCCAAAATGGTGAGTAAGCCTCCCGCTTTCCCTGCAGCTCCTCCACAACCCTCCTCGGACGCCCGCAGCAGAGAACAAGTGGGCGGTCTGAGGGGGTTCGATGACGTGATTCACTCTGAATTGCGTCATTGTAGCTCCTCCCCCCACTATACAGTGCCTATTTTTTCGGCACTGCACAGCTGGGGGCGGACCCACAATGACGCTACACTGCTGATGCCACACCACCGGACTATCCACTTCCCTGTCGGCCATGCCCCCGGACTGCCCATCCTGCTGCTGGCCAAGCCCCATGCACCTACAACACTGCCTCCTCCTGGATGAGGGGGCAGCAAAGTAGGTAAGTATGGCCTGGGTTACACTAGGAGAGAACAGTAGTATATGTGCCTGGGTTACACCAGGAGAGAACAGTAGTATATGTGCCTGGGTTACACCAGGAGAGAGCAGTAGTACATGTGCCTGGGTTACACTAGGAGAGAACAGTAGTATATGTGCCTGGGTTACACCAGGAGAGAACAGTAGTATATGTGCCTGGGTTACACCAGTAGAGAACAGTAGTATATGTGCCTGGGTTACACCGGGAGAGAACAGTAGTATATGTGCCTGGGTTACACCGGGAGAGAGCAGTAGTATATGTGCCTGGGTTACACCAGGAGAGAGCAGTAGTATATGTGCCTGGGTTACACCAGTAGAGAACAGTAGTATATGTGCCTGGGTTACACCGGGAGAGAACAGTAGTATATGTGCCTGGGTTACACTGGGAGAGAGCAGTAGTATATGTGCCTGGGTTACACCAGGAGAGAGCAGTAGTATATGTGCCTGGGTTACACCAGTAGAGAACAGTAGTATATGTGCCTGGGTTACACCGGGAGAGAACAGTAGTATATGTGCCTGGGTTACACCAGGAGAGAGCAGTAGTATATGTGCCTGGGTTATACCGGGAGAGAGCAGTAGTATATGTGCCTGGGTTACACCAGGAGAGAGCAGTAGTACATGTGCCTGGGTTACACCAGGAGAGAGCAGTAGTATATGTGCCTGGGTTACACCAGGAGAGAGCAGTAGTATATGTGCCTGGGTTACACCAGTAGAGAACAGTAGTATATGTGCCTGGGTTACACCAGGAGAGAGCAGTAGTATATGTGTCTGGGTTACACTAGGAGAGAACAGTAGTATATGTGCCTGGGTTACACCAGGAGAGAACAGTAGTATATGTGCCTGGGTTACACTAGGAGAGAACAGTAGTATATGTGCCTGGGTTACACTAGGAGAGAACAGTAGTATGTGTGCCTGGGTTACACCAGAAGAGAAAAGTAGTACATGTGCCTGGGATTTTTGCAGCGTTGCGATCAGATAGTCGTTGCCTATACAGGAGTGTATTTTCGCTTTGCAAGTGTGTTAGCAGTTGGGCAAAACCATGGGCCTAATTCAGACCTGGTCTTACTCAGCCGCTGCAACGATCCGGGATGTTGCTGATGTCAGGAACCCTCCCTGGAAACGGCCGGGCATGCCTGCGTTTTTCTGGACACTGCCAGAAAACAGTGAGTTGCCGCCCACGAATGCCTTCTTCCTGTAAATCTTCTTGCGATCGCCGGTGCGATCGCTTTCTTTGTTCGTTTTGTCGCCGGCGGCGAACGCGTTAGCGCACTGTGGGTCACACCCATGCGCAGTACAGACCCAATCACACTGCAGCGAAAAAATGCAGCATGCAATCAGGTCTGAATGACCCTCCATGTGCACTGCAGGTGGGGCAGATGTACCATGTGCAGAGAGAGTTAGATTTGGGTGGGGTGTGTTAAAACTGAAATCTAAACTGCAGTGTAAAAATAAAGCAGCCAGTATTTACCCTGCACAGAAACAATATAACCCACCCAAATCTAACTCTCTCTGCACATGTTACATCTGCCCCACCCGCAGTGCACATGGGGGGTCATTCAGACCCGATCGCAGATGTGCAAAATTTAGCACATCTGTGATCAGCATCCCTGACATGCGTGGGGACACCTAGCACAGGGCTAGTCCGCCCCGCATGTCTGGGCTGACCCCCCCCCCCCCCCCGCACAAGTACAAAAGCGCTGCATAGCGGCGATGCTTTTGTACTGTAGGAGTAGCTCCCAGCCAGCGCAGCTCCTGTGTGCAGGCAGGGAGCTACTCGTCACAGCCCGGGTCAGAGCGGCTGCGTGTGACATCACGCAGCCGCTGCCGCCTGCTCCCCCAGCTGAACGGGCACCCCTGCACTCCCACCCAGTGACCGGCTCTGCCAGTAAATCAGGCAGAGGCGATCGCAGGGCTAAGACAGACGTTGGCTGTCTGCCATGCGCTGGCGCACTGCGGTGCCGGCGCATGACCAGTTCAGGCCTGATCGCTGCTGTGCATGTCATGTCTGAATTAGCCCCATGGTTTTGCCCAACTGCTAACAAATTTGCTGCTATGATCAGGTCTGAATTACCCCTATAGGCTCCCCAGTGAGTGTATGTGTGGCATACTGGAATGTTAGGAGACAACAGATTTTGGAAAGTTCCAAAAGCCTTTTGATTCTTATTAGTGAGTGGGGAAGTTTATGGCCCCAGAACCAGTTACTTGCAGACCCTGTGACATATAAGGAGTTAGGACAGGAAGTGTAGGGGGTTTTAGTAGAAGGAAGAAAGCAGAGGCTAGAATTCAGTGTGAGCTGAGGCCTGAGGATGGAAGGCACAGGCTAGTGTCCAGGAGAAACGCAGTCTGGGGACTGTGGAACAAGCATGGTATTCCACAGTCTCTGGCATTACAGAACAGCATGTAGGTGCTGCTAGGAAGAGCAAGTGATATCCAGATTTGCAGTGTGAGAGCCACAGTATGCAGAGTACAGTGGAAGGAACCAGGAACAAAGGCATCTTCAGGGATACCCAAGAAGCAGGACGGAAGGTGTGAGTCTTCGGGAGAGGACCTGGGTGAGTGGTAGGAAACCACGTTTGGCGGAAGGCCCCCAGTAACGTGTCCATGAGAGATCCTTTTTAGATAGAGCCCCTAGTGAATGGGGGAGAGCAGACTGAAATTAATCTCAGTTTGCGGAAGCCGCACTACTGATTCCCAGAGACTGCGCTGATATGTACTGTACTGTAATGCTGCCACATCACTGTAAATGCTGTTATTGCCAGTGAAGCAAATAAAAGGAGATGTAACCTGATGTAACCCATATGAATATTAAGCTGGAGAGAAGAACAAGGAGTTAAATGTTATTGTCGTGATAACCCTGTCTAAACTGTGAATAAACTGTCTGCTTATGTGATACGGATGGCCTGGCGTGACAATGCTTTTAAAAACACAGATGGATCTGGCCCTGCCCGGCTATCACATATGGCTACAGAGACTGGTCGCGGCATTAGTGACGGTCGCGTTGTTTCTCTGTGAACTGGAAGCAGAAAATGACCGCGGCAAGCCTGCATTTTACCACCACTTCCCGGTACCTCCCCCAAATGGTCCCTTCCTGCCAATCACTCTGTGTGAAAAATCTCACTGCAAACAGAATCACAGAGGAACCTTTGCTCGTACGCAGTGTGGTCGTGGCACACACACAGTCTGCTGATAATCTTGCAGAGACTGGATGCCATTGCTTTGTAATGCTACGGGTGTAAAAGGGTCACTGATTGGTGCATTTCATTTGTACTGTTAGGGCAAGAATATTTCTCAACATTTTATACAGAGAGTTATAGATAATATAGCATAGCTGTAGCTGGGCCGCACCACACCTCGGACAGTATCCCTCCGCAGGTAATCTGCAATAAATGAGTGCCATAAATCATATCGTATGCGGGACTGGGGCTATTAAAAAAAAAAAAAAATGAAAATCTTACTCTGTCTAGACCATGAGACACAGAAGTACATACTCATGTATCCATTATGTCCCCATCCCTACAGGCATTACTAAACCTATCTTTCCCAAGAGAACAGAACTGCCTCATCCACAAATTGCTTGTGGTTATTACACACTGGCAAGGGAAAGATATTTATATACACAGTCACAAGGACCACATATTTACTGTGTGCAGTATACACACTCACATAGTTATATACACAGACACATTGATCATCAAGTTATATACACAGACACAAGGATCATATACAACATATGCTTTTCCCACAGAATAGATGTGTTACATTTTACCTACTTTGAAGAAAGATAATTACTACACAAGAGACAGAATGTTTCTCCATTCTATTTCTATTTATGATAGTTACTAACTTAGCAGAGCCAGGTTACCCACATAGAGGTGTAACCGACACGGTGGGGACGACAACTCTGGACCATGATTAATGCTGAACCAGGTGACTGGAACCCACAAACCAATTCTAGGATCCAATGAGAGGAGCTCAAATCCAGTCCTGAACCCCAGAACCACGAAATCCAGGCCTAAACCCCAGAACCATGAAACTGGAATCCTCAGCCAGGAATTCTGTAATCTGAACCAGAGGAGCGCACTGTAACTAGACTGGAATCCAAGAAGTTACGCACTTCTCAGTAACTCAGGCTGGGCAGCTGAGATACAGTATGTTCCCTAATATAGGGACATGATCCAGAACCCACACCCTAGCACCCAAGGCTAGCCAAACCAATAGAGACTCAGCACAAGCCTCAGCAACCAATCAAGTGAACAGAGAGTACAAACCACCACCGTTTATGGGTGGTCATTCTGAGTTGATCGCTCGCTAGCAGTTTTTAGCAGTCGTGCAAGCGCTATGCCACCGCCCACTGGGAGTGTATTTTAGCTTAGCAGAAGTGCGAACGGTTGTATCGCAGAGCGGCTACAAAGTTTTTTTGTGCAGTTTCAGAGTAGCTCAAAACCTACTCAGCGCTGGCGATCACTTCAGACTATTCAGTTCCGGTTTTGAAGTCACAAACCCGCCCAGCGTTCGCCCAGCCACGCCTGCGTTTTTCCTGCCACGCCTGCCTTTTTCGGAACACTCCCTGAAAACGGTCAGTTGACACTCAGAAACGCCCACTTCATGTCACTCTGAGGCCACCAGTGAGACTGAAATGCTTCGCTAGACCCTGTGCAAAACTACATTGTTCGTTGTGCCTGTACTACGCGCGTGCGCATTGCACCACATATGTGTGATACCCTGAAACTGCAGCCCAAATCAACTGTGGCACTACAGGTGCCAGCATGACTTTAATAAAAGTAAAATGTTTGCTGGAGTTGCATAAGCACTGTGCCAGCAGCCTACAGCTTGCAGCACAGAAGGAGTTAACAGCACAGCTCATAGCAATACAGATCAGTCTGCAAAATGCAAAGGGCATGACTCACTCATTTGCAGACTCAGAGCGGGAAACTGAGAGCGGGAAAGACAGAGCGGGAAATCCCAGATTTAGAATGTGACCCTGGGAATGCAGGGTTATAAAAAGGTTGTCCTGCAGTGAGACACAACTCAGCTACAACAGAATGAGAGCAGCAGCAGCAGAGCAGAGAGCAGACAGACAGTGAAAAGAAGCACATGTTTTAGCTAGCTGAAGTGTGGTGGATTAACCAGAAAGATGTAGCCCCAGTGAGGGCTCCCCACATGTTTAGGTGGGGAGTGATGCCAGCCACAGCAAAGCATTTGACAGAGGGAGACATCGCAGTGTGAGAGCAGCAGTATGCAGAATCCAGTGAAAGGGTGATGCCCGGAGAAAAGTGTACTCAAGGTGTGAGTCTCAAGAGGTATCTGGGTGAAGTGGTCGGAAGCCACGTGGCGTGAGTAAGCGCCCCCCATGGAAAAGTATCTCGAGAGGTATCTGGGTGAAGTGGTCGGAAAGCCACGCGGCGTGAGTAAGCGCCCCCAAGGAAAAGAATCCTCGCTAAGTAAGAGAGAGAGAGAGACGGCAACCTGATGTGTAGCACTACTGGTCACAGAATGCCCTGGTATGTACTGATGTTCGCTATAAATATGCCGCTGCGACTAAGCGATGCGCTGGAGGAGGTGCCCTGATATGGGATCCACTGTAACTGATATGCTTTGTGCTGGAGGAGTGTTCACAAGTTATCCCTGAAATATCCGTTTGATGTTGAAATAAACTTTATGCTGTTTATCTGAGATGGCCTGGCGCCCAATTCTTTATGCGCTGCACCGACACCTGTAGTCCACACCCACAATGTACTTGTAGTTAAAGACCTGATTCTTCAGGGGACCCTCTGGTAACTGTACCTGAACCCATGACAAGCCGGGGTAAAGTAAGTGTGATGTACTATACACAGTGACTGCAGATCTTGCATACTAGATACCAGTAGGGTATTACACTTGGCGTCCGCGAACAGGATACGAGCAACCATGGTTACCAACGTGGGGCTCTAAGGGCAATATTTGTGGAGGTGGAACTCATGTCACAGGACATCGGGACTATGCAGTGCACCCGGTCGGAGCAACACCCTTGGGGGCACTGTGTTTGGCCATTTCTGAGTGTCCGAAAGAGCCAAGGATCGCAAGGGGAATGTAGTCCCCTATATATATTTTCCTAAAGTTGGAGAAACTTGTTTAATGGGAGGGGCCCACGAGAGCCACCTGTCTCTTTTGACCCAGACGTGGGGGGAGACGAGGGCAGGCGAGGGCAGGTTCTCTGTGTTTGGCGCAATTGCCACAAGATGTCTAGAACATTTTACTATCACATGTGACTCTGGACTGTAACTCGTTTGAAAACCACAACAGAATATGTGATTTGTATGTAATGTGATGTTTGACATGCCATGTTTTCCTGAATATGTGATTGTTGTTTTTTTTGTCACATGTACTGTCATTATATGTTATGTTGAAAACTGCTGTTGCGTGAGGACACGCAAGATTTTAGCTGGGGTGCATGTGATACCCTGAAACTGCAGCCCAAATCAACTGTGGCACTACAGGTGCCAGCATGACTTTAATAAAAGTAAAATGTTTGCTGGAGTTGCATAAGCACTGTGCCAGCAGCCTACAGCTTGCAGCACAGAAGGAGTTAACAGCACAGCTCATAGCAATACAGATCAGTCTGCAAAATGCAAAGGGCATGACTCACTCATTTGCAGACTCAGAGCGGGAAACTGAGAGCGGGAAAGACAGAGCGGGAAATCCCAGATTTAGAATGTGACCCTGGGAATGCAGGGTTATAAAAAGGTTGTCCTGCAGTGAGACACAACTCAGCTACAACAGAATGAGAGCAGCAGCAGCAGAGCAGAGAGCAGACAGACAGTGAAAAGAAGCACATGTTTTAGCTAGCTGAAGTGTGGTGGATTAACCAGAAAGATGTAGCCCCAGTGAGGGCTCCCCACATGTTTAGGTGGGGAGTGATGCCAGCCACAGCAAAGCATTTGACAGAGGGAGACATCGCAGTGTGAGAGCAGCAGTATGCAGAATCCAGTGAAAGGGTGATGCCCGGAGAAAAGTGTACTCAAGGTGTGAGTCTCAAGAGGTATCTGGGTGAAGTGGTCGGAAGCCACGTGGCGTGAGTAAGCGCCCCCCCATGGAAAAGTATCTCGAGAGGTATCTGGGTGAAGTGGTCGGAAAGCCACGCGGCGTGAGTAAGCGCCCCCAAGGAAAAGAATCCTCGCTAAGTAAGAGAGAGAGAGAGACGGCAACCTGATGTGTAGCACTACTGGTCACAGAATGCCCTGGTATGTACTGATGTTCGCTATAAATATGCCGCTGCGACTAAGCGATGCGCTGGAGGAGGTGCCCTGATATGGGATCCACTGTAACTGATATGCTTTGTGCTGGAGGAGTGTTCACAAGTTATCCCTGAAATATCCGTTTGATGTTGAAATAAACTTTATGCTGTTTTTCTGAGATGGCCTGGCGCCCAATTCTTTATGCGCTGCACCGACACCTGTAGTCCACACCCACAATGTACTTGTAGTTAAAGACCTGATTCTTCAGGGGACCCTCTGGTAACTGTACCTGAACCCATGACAAGCCGGGGTAAAGTAAGTGTGATGTACTATACACAGTGACTGCAGATCTTGCATACTAGATACCAGTAGGGTATTACACTTGGCGTCCGCGAACAGGATACGAGCAACCATGGTTACCAACGTGGGGCTCTAAGGGCAATATTTGTGGAGGTGGAACTCATGTCACAGGACATCGGGACTATGCAGTGCACCCGGTCGGAGCAACACCCTTGGGGGCACTGTGTTTGGCCATTTCTGAGTGTCCGAAAGAGCCAAGGATCGCAAGGGGAATGTAGTCCCCTATATATATTTTCCTAAAGTTGGAGAAACTTGTTTAATGGGAGGGGCCCACGAGAGCCACCTGTCTCTTTTGACCCAGACGTGGGGGGAGACGAGGGCAGGTTCTCTGTGTTTGGCGCAATTGCCACAAGATGTCTAGAACATTTTACTATCACATGTGACTCTGGACTGTAACTCGTTTGAAAACCACAACAGAATATGTGATTTGTATGTAATGTGATGTTTGACATGCCATGTTTTCCTGAATATGTGATTGTTGTTTTTTTTGTCACATGTACTGTCATTATATGTTATGTTGAAAACTGCTGTTGCGTGAGGACACGCAAGATTTTAGCTGGGGTGCATGTGATACCCTGAAACTGCAGCCCAAATCAACTGTGGCACTACAGGTGCCAGCATGACTTTAATAAAAGTAAAATGTTTGCTGGAGTTGCATAAGCACTGTGCCAGCAGCCTACAGCTTGCAGCACAGAAGGAGTTAACAGCACAGCTCATAGCAATACAGATCAGTCTGCAAAATGCAAAGGGCATGACTCACTCATTTGCAGACTCAGAGCGGGAAACTGAGAGCGGGAAAGACAGAGCGGGAAATCCCAGATTTAGAATGTGACCCTGGGAATGCAGGGTTATAAAAAGGTTGTCCTGCAGTGAGACACAACTCAGCTACAACAGAATGAGAGCAGCAGCAGCAGAGCAGAGAGCAGACAGACAGTGAAAAGAAGCACATGTTTTAGCTAGCTGAAGTGTGGTGGATTAACCAGAAAGATGTAGCCCCAGTGAGGGCTCCCCACATGTTTAGGTGGGGAGTGATGCCAGCCACAGCAAAGCATTTGACAGAGGGAGACATCGCAGTGTGAGAGCAGCAGTATGCAGAATCCAGTGAAAGGGTGATGCCCGGAGAAAAGTGTACTCAAGGTGTGAGTCTCAAGAGGTATCTGGGTGAAGTGGTCGGAAGCCACGTGGCGTGAGTAAGCGCCCCCCATGGAAAAGTATCTCGAGAGGTATCTGGGTGAAGTGGTCGGAAAGCCACGCGGCGTGAGTAAGCGCCCCCAAGGAAAAGAATCCTCGCTAAGTAAGAGAGAGAGAGAGACGGCAACCTGATGTGTAGCACTACTGGTCACAGAATGCCCTGGTATGTACTGATGTTCGCTATAAATATGCCGCTGCGACTAAGCGATGCGCTGGAGGAGGTGCCCTGATATGGGATCCACTGTAACTGATATGCTTTGTGCTGGAGGAGTGTTCACAAGTTATCCCTGAAATATCCGTTTGATGTTGAAATAAACTTTATGCTGTTTTTCTGAGATGGCCTGGCGCCCAATTCTTTATGCGCTGCACCGACACCTGTAGTCCACACCCACAATGTACTTGTAGTTAAAGACCTGATTCTTCAGGGGACCCTCTGGTAACTGTACCTGAACCCATGACAAGCCGGGGTAAAGTAAGTGTGATGTACTATACACAGTGACTGCAGATCTTGCATACTAGATACCAGTAGGGTATTACATATGCATGCGCAGAACTGCCATTTTTTAGCTTGAACGCTGCACTGCAAACAAATGCAGCTAGCGATCAACTCGGAATGACCCCCATGGTACCACCAATGGTCCAGTGAACTAGAGTCCTCAGAAGCTGGTAATAAGTCGGATGTACAGTATACACTGTACAGTGCTTGCTGAGAGGAAATGCAGAAGCTGAGTTTTGGTAGTGCACAGAGTAAAAGTAATCTGTGGGAACCTGCAATAAGCAGGCTAGCTGACAAACTAGTAAGTTGCTTGAAGACTCACAGGAGTTACTGTGCACATAATAAGGTTAGGTGGTATTTGAGCAGGCTGGAGTAGTGGTGGCTGTAGATGGAACTACTGTACAGTCTAGAGTAGAGCACTGATTACAGGTACAGTAGGTGACAGAGGTACTAAACTCAGGCAGATAATAGGAGTGCTGAATACAGGCAGGTGCAGGAGCGCTGAGAGCAAACTGTGAAGTAAGTTGTTTCCACAATGGCTGAGCCTCAGGTACAGGTTTAAATACTACACTCTTGGCTGTTAGAGTTAGAAAGACATACAAAGACCCCAGTGTAAAAACGCAATATTTTTTTTTTTTTTAATCTCTTAGTGGAGGTTGTGGAAAGGGCGTTGGAGTTGTGTTGACGGGGACTGCATCCAGGCTGTACAGCATATGGGTGCATCAAGGGTCAATTCAGGCCAGGGGTCAGGTGCACTGAGAGAGGTTTCTGCAGCTCAGGCACACTAAATCAATCTTATGAGAATCAGCACAAGGGGTCAGTGGAGCGTGTGCTGAGCTCTGACTGGAGGAGCATGTGCTGAATTCTGACTGGAGGAGCATGTGCAGATCTCTGACTGGAGGAGCATGTGCTAAGCTCTTACTGGAGGAGCATGTGCTGAGCTCTGACTGGAGGAGCATGTGCAGATCTCTGACTGGAGGAGCATGTGCAGATCTCTGACTGGAGGAGCATGTGCAGATCTCTGACTGGAGGAGCATGTGCTGAGCTCTGACTGGAGGAGCATGTGCTGAGCTCTGACTGGAGGAGCATGTGCAGATCTCTGACTGGAGGAGCATGTGCTAAGCTCTGACTGGAGGAGCATGTGCTGAGCTCTGACTGGAGGAGCATGTGCTGAGCTCTGACTGGAGGAGCATGTGCTGAATTCTGACTGGAGGAGCATGTGCAGATCTCTGACTGGAGGAGCATGTGCTAAGCTCTGACTGGAGGAGCATGTGCTGAGCTCTGACTGGAGGAGCATGTGCAGATCTCTGACTGGAGGAGCATGTGCAGATCTCTGACTGGAGGAGCATGTGCAGATCTCTGACTGGAGGAGCATGTGCTGAGCTCTGACTGGAGGAGCATGTGCTGATCTCTGACTGGAGGAGCATGTGCTGATCTCTGACTGGAGGAGCATGTGCTGAGCTCTGACTGGAGGAGCATGTGCTGAGCTCTGACTGGAGGAGCATGTGAAGATCTCTGACTGGAGGAGCATGTGCAGAGCTCTGACTGGAGGAGCATGTGCTGAGCTCTGACTGGAGGAGCATGTGCAGATCTCTGACTGGAGGAGCATGTGCAGATCTCTGACTGGAGGAGCATGTGCAGATCTCTGACTGGAGGAGCATGTGCTGAGCTCTTACTGGAGGAGCATGTGCTGAGCTCTTACTGGAGGAGCATGTGCTGAGCTCTTACTGGAGGAGCATGTGCTGAGCTCTGACTGGAGGAGCATGTGCTGAGCTCTGACTGGAGGAGCATGTGCTGAGCTCTGACTGGAGGAGCATGTGCTGATGCTGAGCTCTGACTGGAGGAGCATGTGCTGAGCTCTGACTGGAGGAGCATGTGCTGAGCTCTGACTGGAGGAGCATGTGCTGAGCTCTGACTGGAGGAGCATGTGCAGATCTCTGACTGGAGGAGCATGTGCTGAGCTCTTACTGGAGGAGCATGTGCTGAGCTCTGACTGGAGGAGCATGTGCTGAGCTCTGACTGGAGGAGCATGTGCTGAGCTCTGACTGGAGGAGCATGTGCTGAGCTCTGACTGGAGGAGCATGTGCTGAGCTCTGACTGGAGCAGCATGTGCTGAGCTCTGACTGGAGGAGCATGTGCTGAGCTCTGACTGGAGGAGCATGTGCTGAGCTCTGACTGGAGGAGCATGTGCTGAGCTCTGACTGGAGGAGCATGTGCAGATCTCTGACTGGAGGAGCATGTGCTGAGCTCTTACTGGAGGAGCATGTGCTGAGCTCTGACTGGAGGAGCATGTGCTGAGCTCTGACTGGAGGAGCATGTGCAGAGCTCTGACTGGAGGAGCATGTGCTGAGCTCTGACTGGAGGAGCATGTGCTGAGCTCTGACTGGAGGAGCATGTGCAGATCTCTGACTGGAGGAGCATGTGCTGAGCTCTGACTGGAGGAGCATGTGCAGATCTCTGACTGGAGGAGCATGTGCTGAGCTCTGACTGGAGGAGCATGTGCAGATCTCTGACTGGAGGAGCATGTGCTGAGCTCTTACTGGAGGAGCATGTGCTGAGCTCTGACTGGAGGAGCATGTGCTGAGCTCTGACTGGAGGAGCATGTGCTGAGCTCTGACTGGAGGAGCATGTGCAGATCTCTGACTGGAGCAGCATGTGCTGAGCTCTGACTGGAGGAGCATGTGCAGATCTCTGACTGGAGGAGCATGTGCAGATCTCTGACTGGAGGAGCGTGTGCTGAATTCTGACTGGAGGAGCATGTGCAGAGCTCTGACTGGAGGAGCATGTGCAGAGCTCTGACTGGAGGAGCATGTGCAGATCTCTGACTGGAGGAGCATGTGCTGAGCTCTGACTGGAGGAGCATGTGCTGAGCTCTGACTGGAGGAGCATGTGCAGATCTCTGACTGGAGGAGCGTGTGCTGAATTCTGACTGGAGGAGCATGTGCAGAGCTCTGACTGGAGGAGCATGTGCTGAGCTCTGACTGGAGGAGCATGTGCTGATACTGAGCTCTGACTGGAAGAGCTTATGCTACACACCCATGAAACAGCTCCTTTTTGTGGTCACTTTAGGTCACCTTCCAGTCTGGGTGTGGTTCAATAGATATACAGTAAAAATAGAGCTAGTCAATAGATTGATGTCACAACTGAGGGCTGAGGCTGACTTAGGGAAGCCTCAGACGTAGGGGCTGGCGTGTATGTGAACCGTGGAGGTTGAATAGGGTTCTTGGACATGCAGGAGGTTTAAGCACCATTTGCACGAAGGCGTGACCACAACAACGGAGTATATAAAACAAAGTCTGTTTATTGAACACACAGTTTAGACACCTTGGCAGTTCAGATTACTTTCAACAGTAGATGTGCAGGATAACATAACAGTACAGTTCCTGGGAGCGCAGTGGTAATTATTACTGTGGCTATGCAGGATTAGATATGACAAAGTCCTTGCAAGACCCGGAGTTGGTAAGTCCGTAGGCCACAGCTAACCACTGTAACAAGGAACGAGCTGGAACTACCCAGCAGATGACCCTCTGGAAGCTGGGGTTAACACAAGTGCACAAAGGTTGAAGGGAAACTTGGAAGAACTGCCGGGGATGCCGGATGGAACCAGTGCAGACGGAAAGGTGTGTTGAACTCACCGCTGAAGTTAGAGTCCGATGGTGAACTGTGGATCGATGTTGTGTGGTAGATGAAAGTGGATCAATGCTGGAACACCGCAGGAGATGGAGAGCGATACTGGAAGTGATACAGAACACTGCTGAAAGCTGGAGGTCCGGTGCACTGAGAGAGGTTTCTGCAGTGTCCGTTTGAACATGTGGGAATCTGTGATAATGGCGGTGGAGGCCTCGGAGGGCAGGAGACGGCATTCATTATGACAGGAGAGATTTGCTGTGTAGTTGTGAAAGAGCTGCCGGGATCATGGAGGGGAGACTGAGGCAATGTTGTACAGCCCGCTGCCCGCAGATAGTGCAGGTGGAATTCAGGCTTGGATCCCTGGGCCAGTATCAGGAGACACTTGGAAGGTAAGATGTGGTGACTAATTACCCGGATTGTGACAATTGATCCCAAATAGTCTACACATTTTTGGGGGTCATTTTGTATATTGTACCACATCTGAGCCAAATTAGTTGAAACCTCTACACTCATCAAGGTTCAAGCAAGGTTACTAATCCCAATCGTGTACGGTAAATGGTGAAAAAAAAATGATAAAAAAATTGTGACGACCCATTTGGGGTCAACCTATTCACTGTCTATCTTTTTACAGTAGATCTATCAACTGCATACCTCCCAGTCTACACCCTGAAATGCCCAAGTGTTCTTCTCAAGTTTTCAAGTGTTAGTGGTAAGCAGTTGTGAATGCCATCAGACACTTGAGTTTGTATGTGCACAGTAAGGGTATCCAAGACTTTTCACACAAGCGCTGTTGCCAAAACAATCACTCAACTGTGGAGACACCAACACTGCAACCATATCTGAATCAGGCCCACAATCTTTAGTTATTGATCTGATCATTGATCTCACTCCACCATACATAACGTCTAGCTAAGGTTTTCATTTTCACTGTGCCAAGCGGACAGCTAAGACATGCAGCTAACCTGGCCAAACACAGGGGCATGGCCACATGTGCTCGTTAACACTTTGACTAAAAACAATGTGGTTTGCACCAAGGAGGAGAGCATTCCTTCTTGACCATGGCTGGTCATGGCTTTTGTGAGGTGCTGATGGCACCTCACAAAAGTCTACATCCAGATATTTAGCATCCACCCCAACCCCTCTCCATGCCCCTGAAACTAGACCACACAGAGACGTTCCTTAACATACAGACAATTGATGTTTTCTTGCTGAACAACGTACAGTGAGTTTTCATGTATAAGTGAACCATGTACAGTAATATCATAGATTGTAGATAACACTGGATCATTTCTGGTTTCTCAGTTGATAACAGCAGTAGTCATGTAACGTTGTTCTATCAATATTGAGTTATACGTACAGTATCTCCTTGGATGCTTTGAGAGTGTGGTCTCTGCCAGCTGACAGGAAGGGACAATTGCCCTTGGAGAACTGCTTGAGCAGATCCACCTTGAAAGGGGATGTACTGTAGTTACCATCCAACTGGTCTGGATTCCGGCGCTCAGCATGCCGATGCCAGGATCCCGATCGCCAGAATGCCGGCAGGGGGCCGAGGCACTATTCCCACTCATGGGTGTCCACGACACCCGAGCCCGCAGCATGACAAGTGCAGCAAGCCCGCAAGGGGCTTCATTGCAATCGCATTCTGGCGGCCGGGATCCCGGTGTTGGTATGCTGACCGCACCAAGGCTTGTCACAGTGAAGGGCCTGAATCAATAGAATGAGTCACATTGACTCATTTTATGCTGCTGCCACCCGTCGGTCCCTACTTCTAGCCGCCAGTCCCTCTGTAATTGGTAATCAGCTCAGCAGTGCATGAGGCTGAGCTGCTGCCTGAGCGCAGGGACAGTGAGTGTGGATGGAGGGAGAGGAGGGGCCATGATCCAGGCTCCTCCCAGCTCCTCCCCTCCTTTACATTAGCTGTAAACCGGCTTCCTTTCTTTCTACTCCTGAGGCTGACCAGCGCCAGGGATATGACGTCACCATCTCGTGACAGTCCCCGGCGTAAAGCCCACAGAGGCAGAGCCAGATTAAAGGGGGGCCCACTGGACACTTTACCCTGGAACCCCCTCTTTTCAGAGGGCCCCCGAGCTGGAGCACTTACTCCCCTGCAATGCACACCATATATTCTCCTCTATGTACCTGCAGAAGGGCCAATCATTGTGTGTAGTCAGTTGATAAGGTTTGTGGATGGCTACGGTGTATCAAGTGGTTGCCCAGTATGGGTCTGTGTGTTTAGTGGGCTCATATATACTGTAGGTTTATGTGCTGTGTGGGTACCTGTCACCTGTAGTGATATAGTCATATTAGGTACCTACTGCAGTCTCTCCATTCCCCGTATGTTCTATGGGGGATGGGATGCTACCAGATTTACCAATATTCGGAATGCAAAGCATTCCCGATATTCACCTCCGCAGCTACTGCCATGCCGCAGCCGTGGCACCACACTCGGCACATCGCAGGGAAGGGCTCATTTCAGAACCACCATCCCTGCCTGCGCCGGCTGATACATTCGCCTGTAGTGATCGCATTCTGCAATGCGATCCTGGGCGCTAACATCGCGCCGATATCATTGATAAATGGGCCCCTATGGCTGCACAAGATGCTTCTCTATCCTTTAAATGCCCCAGTAACTTTACATGGGTTTTTTATTTCATCGTTGCAGTGAAAATGAAGGAAAAGGAGGTGTAACCTCTAATTATCTACACATGGTAGAAACATGGAATGTGACTTCCGAAAGGAACCGCTTGGCTCATCTAGTCTGCCCATGTACACACAGACACTTAATAGGGCAATTTTTTTTTTGTTGGAGCCAATTAGCCTACCAGTATATTTTGGCATCTGGGAGGAAAGCGGAGCATCCAGAGAAAACCCAAACAAGCTTGGGTAGAATATACAAACTCCACACAGGGCCCTGGTGGGAATTGAACCCATGACCTCAGTACTGAGGCAGTAATGCTAACCATTACACCATCCGTAGTGCCCTGGGTCCCCCAAAGGCTTAATCCGCCCCTGCATGGAAGAGCACCTGCAGTTCTGGGCTAGGAATTGAATTATAATATATTAACCACCCACTGCCAGTAACCCTTTCCCTGATTCACCCACTGTCTCAAGCCGTCACCCGCTGCCTGTCACCCTCTCCCTGGTGTCACCCACTGCCTCTTTTCCCCGTTATCCTCTCCCTGGTGTCACCCAGAGCCCTAGCATTACCCACTGCCTCTCTGTCACCCTCTCCCTGGTGTCACCCACTGCCTCTCTGTCACCCTCTCCCTGGTGTCACCCACTGCCTCTTTTCCCCGTTATCCTCTCCCTGGTGTCACCCAGAGCCCTAGCATTACCCACTGCCGCTCTGTCACCCTCTCCCTGGTGTCACCCACTGCCTCTCTGTCACCCTCTCCCTGGTGTCACCCACTGCCTCTCTGTCATCCTCTCCCTGGTGTCACCCACTGCCTCTCACCTTCTCCCTAGCATCACCCACTGCCTCTCTCTCCCTGTCACCCTCTCCCTGGTGTCACCCACTGCTTCTGTCACCCTCTCCCTGGTGTCACCCACTGCCTCTCTGTCACCCTCTCCCTGGTGTCACCCACTGCCTCTCTGTCACCCTCTCCCTGGTGGCACCCACTGCCTCTCTGTCACCCTCTCCCTGGTGTCACCCACTGCCTCTCTGTCATCCTCTCCCTGGTGTCACCCACTGCCTCTCTGTCATCCTCTCCCTGGTGTCACCCACTGCCTCTCACCTTCTCCCTAGCATCACCCACTGCCTCTCTCTCCCTGTCACCCTCTCCCTGGTGTCACCCACTGCTTCTCTGTCACCCTCTCCCTGGTGTCACCCACTGCTTCTCTGTCATCCTCTACCTGGTGTCACCCACTGCCTCTTTTCCTCGTTATCCTCTCCCTGGTGTCACCCAGAGCCCTAGCATTACCCACTGCCTCTCTGTCACCCTCTCCCTGGTGTCACACACTGCCTCTCTGTCACCCTCTCCCTGGTGTCACCCACTGCCTCTCTGTCATCCTCTCCCTGGTGTCACCCACTGCCTCTCACCTTCTCCCTAGCATCACCCACTGCCTCTCTCTCCCTGTCACCCTCTCCCTGGTGTCACCCACTGCTTCTCTGTCACCCTCTCCCTGGTGTCACCCACTGCTTCTCTGTCATCCTCTACCTGGTGTCACCCAGAGCCCTAGCATTACCCACTGCCTCTCTGTCACCCTCTCCCTGGCATTACCCACTGACCCTCTGTCACCCTCTCCCTGGTGTCACCCACTGCCTCTCTGTCACCCTCTCCCTGGTGTCACCCACTGCCTCTCTGACATCCTCTCCCTGGTGTCACCCACTGCCTCTCACCTTCTCCCTAGCATCACCCACTGCCTCTCTCTCCCTGTCACCCTCTCCCTGGTGTCACCCACTGCCTCTCTGTCACCCTCTCCCTGGTGTCACCCACTGCTTCTCTGTCATCCTCTACCTGGTGTCACCCAGAGCCCTAGCATTACCCACTGCCTCTCTGTCACCCTCTCCCTGGTGTCACCCTCTGCCTCTCTCTCCCTGTCACCCTCTCCCTGGTGTCACCCACTGCTTCTCTGTCACGCTCTCCCTGGTGTCACCCTCTGCCTCTCTCTCCCTGTCACCCTCTCCCTCTCTGTCACCCTCTCCCTGGTGTCACCCACTGCCTCTCTCTCCCTGTCACCCTCTCCCTGGTGTCACCCACTGCCTCTTTCTCCCTGTCACCCTCTCCCTGACATCACCTACTGCCTCTTTCTCCCTGTCACCCTCTCCCTGGTTCTTACCCACAGCTTCTCTCTCTCTGTCACCCTCTCCCTGGTGTCACCCACTGCATCTCTCTCCCTGCCACCCTCTCCCTGGCATCACCCACTACCTCTCTATCCCTGTCACCCTCTCCCTGGTCTCACCCACTACCTCTCTCTCTCTCTCTGTCACCCTCTCCCTAGTGTCACCCACTACCCTTTCCCTGACTTCACCCACTGTCTCACTCCATCACCCGCTGCCTGTCACCCTCTCCCTGGTGTCCCCACTGCCTCTTTCACCCTGTTACCCTCTCCCTAGTGTCACCCAGAACCCTAGCATTACCCATTGCCGCTCTGTCACCCTCTCCCTGGTGTCACCCACTGCCTCTCTGTCACCCTCTCCCTGGTGTCACCCACTGCCTCTCTGTCATCCTCTCCCTGGTGTCACCCACTGCCTCTCACCTTCTCCCTAGCATCACCCACTGCCTCTCTCTCCCTGTCACCCTCTCCCTGGTGTCACCCACTGCTTCTGTCACCCTCTCCCTGGTGTCACCCACTGCCTCTCTGTCACCCTCTCCCTGGTGTCACCCACTGCCTCTCTGTCACCCTCTACCTGGCATCACCCACTGCCTCTCTCTCTCTCGGTCACCATCTCCCTGGTGTCACCCACTGCCTCTCTCTGCTACCTTCTTCCTGGTGTCACCTAGACCCCTAACATTACCCACTGCCTCTCTGTCACCCTCTCCCTGGTGTCACCCACTGCCTCTCTGTCACCCTCCCCTGGTGTCACCTAGACCCCTAGCATTACCCACTGCCTCTCTGTCACCCTCTCCCTGGCATCACCCACTGCCTCTCTCTCCCTGTCACCCTCTCCCTAGCATCACCCACTGCCTCTCTCTCTCTCTCTCTGTCACCCTCTTCCTGGTATCACCCACTGCCTCTCTCTGCTACCTTCTTCCTGGTGTCACCTAGACCCCTAACATTACCCACTGCCTCTCTGTCACCCTCTCCCTGGCATCACCCACTGCCTCTCTCTCCCTGTCACCCTCTCCCTAGCATCACCCACTGCCTCTCTCTCTCTCTGTCACCCTCTTCCTGGTATCACCCACTGCCTCTCTCTGCTACCTTCTTCCTGGTGTCACCTAGACCCCTAACATTACCCACTGCCTCTCTGTCACCCTCTCCCTGGCATCACCCACTGCCTCTCTCTCCCTGTCACCCTCTCCCTAGCATCACCCACTGCCTCTCTCTCTCTCTCTCTCTCTCTGTCACCCTCTTCCTGGTATCACCCACTGCCTTTCTCTGCTACCTTCTTCCTGGTGTCACCTAGACCCCTAACATTACCCACTGCCTCTCTGTCACCCTCTCCCTGGCATCACCCACTGCCTCTCTCTCTCTCTCTGTCACCCTCTTCCTGGTATCACCCACTGCCCCTCTCTCTGCTACCATCTCCCTGGAGTCACCCAGACCCCTAGCATCACCCACTGCCTTTCTGTCGACCTCTCCTTGGTGTCACTCAGACCCCTAGTGTCACCCACTGCATTTATGTTACCCTCTCCCTGATGTCACCAGCTGCCTGTCACCCTCTCCCTGGCATCATCCCCTGCCTCTCTCTCCCTGCCACCCTCTCCCTTGAGTTACCAATAACCCTAGCATCACCCACTGCCTCTCTCCCTGTTATCACCCACTGCCTCTCTCTCCCTGTCACCCTCACCCTGGTGTCACCCACTGCTTCTCCTTAGTGTAACCCACTGCCCCTCTCAATTGCCTTCTCCCTGTCACCCACTGCCTCTCTCCATCGCCCTCTTTCTGTCACCCACTACTACCTCTCTCTGTCACCTACTGCCTCTTGATATCATTCTCTTCATGTCACCCATTCCCTGTAACCCACTGCCTCTCCCTGTCACCCACTCTCTATCACACTCTCCCTGTCACCCACTACCTCTCCCATCACCCTCTCAGTCACTCACTGCCTGGCATCCTCTCCTTTTCACCTACCTCTCACTAGCATCACCCAATGATTCTCCCTGTAACCAACTGCATTTTCCTGTCATTATCTCCTCATCACCCTCTGTCTCTCCCTGTCACCCTCATAGAAACATTGGAACATAGGGGTATATTCAATTGAAGTCGGATCCATTCCGACATTCATTTGTCAGAATGAATCCGACCTGGGCTTTTACAAAAGTCGAATTGAGATGCGGGAGCTGAGACAGGGGAGAGCCGCTGGCAGATGGGGAGAGCAGCGCTACAGCAGCAGCTATATAGTCTCTCTCGGACTACTTCCTCGTTTAACCAAGTTCTTAGCAACGAGTCGTTATCATAGCTTATTTTGTGCACTACTCACGCCATCCGGACCTCTCTCATAAATACTGATGAAATGAATTTAATCAATATATCTGCTTTTTCCCTATCATCATTAATCAAGACATGCAACTCGCCCTTTAATGGTCCAATATTCTCCTTTAACCTTTTACCGTTTATATACTTAAAGAAGTTTTGGGGGGGTGTTTTACTCTCCTCGGCGATTTGTTTTTCGTTTTCTATTTTAGCTGCTCTGAAAATATAATCCTTGATATATTAGAAAGTTTCTATCATGTCCCACTTTCCCTTCCCTGCTCCAAACTATACATACTGTATTGAGTTATTTAGTCTTTCTGTGTAAGTTTTGTGATGTAGGCCATGCACCATTTTAGATGCCCTTCTTTGTACAGTCTCTAATGTATTAATATCCTTCTGGAGCTATGGCCTCCAGAACTGAATACAGTATTCTAGATGAGGCCGTACCAATGACCTATACAGTGGCATTATTACTTCTTTCTTTCTGCTGCTGATTCCTCTCCCAATGCAGCCAAGCATCTGACTAGCCTTCCTCATTACTGTGTTACATTGCTTACCTGCCTTTATGTCATCTGAAATAGTGACTCCTAGATCCCTTTCCTCCTCAGTAGTTTCCAGTATAGTGCCATTAATACTATATTTATCCTTTATGTCACCTGAAATAGTGACGCCTAGATCCCTTTCCTCCTCAGTAGTTTCCAGTATAGTGCCATTAATACTATATTTATCCTTTATGTCACCTGAAATAGTGACGCCTAGATCCCT
Source organism: Pseudophryne corroboree (assembly GCF_028390025.1). Classification (NCBI taxonomy): domain Eukaryota; kingdom Metazoa; phylum Chordata; class Amphibia; order Anura; family Myobatrachidae; genus Pseudophryne; species Pseudophryne corroboree. The sequence continues at coordinate 1,016,821,615 of NC_086445.1, read as the reverse complement.
TTCCTCCTCAGTAGTTTCCAGTATAGTGCCATTAATACTATATTTATCCTTTATGTCACCTGAAATAGTGACTCCTAGATCCCTTTCCTCCTCAGTAGTTTCCAGTATAGTGCCATTAATACTATATTTATCCTTTATGTCACCTGAAATAGTGACTCCTAGATCCCTTTCCTCCTCAGTAGTTTCCAGTATAGTGCCATTAATACTATATTTATCCTTTGTCATCTGAAATAGTGACTCCTAGATCCCTTTCCTCCTCAGTAGTTTCCAGTATAGTGCCATTAATACTATATTTATCCTTTATGTCACCTGAAATAGTGACGCCTAGATCCCTTTCCTCCTCAGTAGTTTCCAGTATAGTGCCATTAATACTATATTTATCCTTTATGTCACCTGAAATAGTGACTCCTAGATCCCTTTCCTCCTCAGTAGTTTCCAGTATAGTGCCATTAATACTATATTTATCCTTTATGTCACCTGAAATAGTGACTCCTAGATCCCTTTCCTCCTCAGTAGTTTCCAGTATAGTGCCATTAATACTATATTTATCCTTTATGTCACCTGAAATAGTGACTCCTAGATCCCTTTCCTCCTCAGTAGTTTCCAGTATAGTGCCATTAATACTATATTTATCCTTTATGTCACCTGAAATAGTGACTCCTAGATCCCTTTCCTCCTCAGTAGTTTCCAGTATAGTGCCATTAATACTATATTTAGCCTTTATGTCACCTGAAATAGTGACTCCTAGATCCCTTTCCTCCTCAGTAGTTTCCAGTATAATGCCATTAATACTATATTTATCCTTTACGTCACCTGAAATAGTGACTCCTAGATCCCTTTCCTCCTCAGTAGTTTCCAGTATAGTGCCATTAATACTATATTTATCCTTTATGTCACCTGAAATAGTGACTCCTAGATCCCTTTCCTCCTCAGTAGTTTCCAGTATAGTGCCATTAATACTATATTTATCCTTTATGTCACCTGAAATAGTGACTCCTAGATCCCTTTCCTCCTCAGTAGTTTCCAGTATAGTGCCATTAATACTATATTTAGCCTTTGGATTTTTGAGACCCAAGTGCATGATTTTGCATTTTTTGGCATTAAATTGTAATTGCCACACTCTTGACCATTCCTCTAGTCTACCTAGATCCTCAATCATTTGTTTTATCCCTCCTGGTGTGTCTACCCTGTTGCATACCTTTGTGTCATCTGCAAAAAGGCATACTTTCCCTTTAATGCCATTTGCAATATCTCCAATAAAGATATAAAAATGCACTGGTCCAAGTACAGATCCCTGGGGTACTCCACTTGTAACATTTTCCTCCTGTGAATGCACTCCATTTACTACAACTCTGTTTTCTATCCTGCAACATACTGTAGATCTTATCTATTCAACCACCTTAATATCCAATCCTAAGCTTTCGAATTTATTTAGCAGTCTGTGATGTGGAACAGTGTCAAAAGCCTTACTAAAGTCTAGATAAGCTATATCCACGGCTCCACCTTTATCCATCACTTTAGTCACACAGTTCAAAAAGTCAATAAGGTTAGTTATCACCTTCTCCCTGTCACTCTCTGTCTGTCAGCTTCTCCCTTTTACCCACTGCCTCTCCTCAGAACCCACTCTGTCATAAACTGTGTCTCTCTGCCACCCTCTCCCTTGTGTCACCCACTGCCTCTCCCTGGTGCCACCCTCTGACTCTCCCTGTTGTCTCCCTTTGCCTCTCCCTGTCACTCACTGCCTGTCACCTTCTCCATATCACCCACTGCCTGTGACCTTCTCCCTATCACCGACTGCCTCTCCCCGTCACCCACTGCCTCTCACTGTCACCCACTCCCTGTCAACCTCTCCCAGTCTCCCACTGCCTCTCTCTAGTGTCATCCACTGTCTCTCCCTGGTTTCACAATCTGCCTGTCACCCTCTCCCTATTATCTGCTCTCTGTCACTCACTGCCATTCACTGTCGTCCTCTCCATGTCACCCACTGCCTTCCTCTGGCATCACCCTCTGCCTTTCCTTGTTACCATCTTCCATTTGCATATTATGACCTTGGGGTTGAGGAGGGGGGCAAAAGCTTAATTTTGCACTTGGGCCCGTCTCTCACAGGTTCTGCCACTGCTAGTGCCCGGGAATTTTTTTTGAGTGGTTTAATCAATTTTTTTTTAAATGAATTAAGATACATCCATATGTTTATTGACTCCTACACCAGTGTTTTCCAATCTCTACCCTTTACCCTTTTACAGTCCCGTTCAGAGGCGTCGGAACGTGTGTGTGTGTGGAAGGGGGGGGGTGTTTGGGTTAGGCAAGGGGGCAGCATTTCCCCCCACACACACACATGTAAGAAGCGCAAGTGCTGGGGAGGGGGAGCGCTTACCTCCGGATCCCTGCTGAGACTCCTACTTTAAAAGTCTGCCGCCGGAGCCGCAGCGTTCTGCTCCCTGTCCTGTCTTAGCTGGTTCTTCACTCTGATGCATTACTGGGATGAGGCGGGGATGTCCTAGCCGACTCAGCATGGCCACGCCTTCTCCCAGTAATGCATCCCTGAGTGAAGAGTTGGCTAGGACAGGACATGGGGCAACAGTTTACGGCACCGGCCTTTTTAGAGTAGTGGATCCGGAAGTAAGCAGCGTAGGCAGCAGCCTTTTTATAGTAGGGGATCCAGAGGTAAGCCGCAGCGGTGGCAGCCTTTTTAAGGTAAGGGATCCGGAGGTAAGCGCTCCCCGTATGGGGGGAAAGTGCCAAAATGTATTTTTACTATGCCCCCCTCCCAGCCACAAAACATTCCGGTGCCCCTGGTCCCAGTGTTATGGATATCCATGTTTGAGCACAAATTGTTAACTCGAAAATGACTAAGGAGCTAATTAAGGGGGTCATTCCCAGTTGATAGCTCGCTAGCTATTTTTTGCAGCCGTGCGCTCAGATAGTCACCACCTATGGGGGAGTGTATTTTAGCTGTGCACGTGTGCGAACGCTTGTGCAGGGGAGCTGTACAAAAACATTTTGTGCAGTTTCTGAGTAGCTCTGGACATACTCAGCCACTGCGATCACTTCAGCCTGTCATGTCCCGGATTTGACGTCAGACACCCGCCCTGCAAACGCCTGGACACACCTGCGTTTTCCACAACACTCCCAGAAAACGGCCAGTTGCCACCCAGGAACGCCTTCTGCCTGTCAATCACCTTGCGATGGCCGCTGCGATCGATTTCTTCTTAGGGACCCACACTGCCGGTGTCCCCCGTCACCGGGCAGCGATGCGCCTGCACATTGCGGACGTGGCGCAAGCGCAGTTCGGCCCTGAACGCACCGCTGCGAACAACTGCAGTGTGCGATCGGGTCGGAATGACCCCCTAAGTTACCTGTGCCCAAGCATGAATATCCTTAAAACCAGTAATTTTAGGGGCTCTGAGGACCGAGTTTAGAAAACACAGCCCTACGTGTTCAGTTTTTAGTAACCATTGCAGCAAACTGTTAATATAAAACCAATTTCTCTGACGTCCTAGTGGATGCTGGGAACTCCGTAAGGACCATGGGGAATAGACGGGCTCCGCAGGAGACTGGGCACTCTAAAAGAAAGATTAGGTACTATCTGGTGTGCACTGGCTCCTCCCACTATGACCCTCCTCCAGACCTCAGTTAGATTTCTGTGCCCGGCCGAGCTGGATGCACACTAGGGGCTCTCCTGAGCTCCTAGAAAGAAAGTTTATTTTAGGTTTTTTATTTTACAGTGAGACCTGCTGGCAACAGGCTCACTGCATCGAGGGACTAAGGGGAGAAGAAGCGAACCTACCTGCTTGCAGCTAGCTTGGGCTTCTTAGGCTACTGGACACCATTAGCTCCAGAGGGATCGACCGCATGGAACTGGCCTTGGTGTTCGTTCCCGGAGCCGCGCCGCCGTCCCCCTTACAGAGCCAGAAGCAAGAAGATGTCCGGAAAATCGGCGGCAGAAGACTTCGGTCTTCACCAAGGTAGCGCACAGCACTGCAGCTGTGCGCCATTGCTCCTCATGCACACTTCACACTCCGGTCACTGAGGGTGCAGGGCGCTGGGGGGGCGCCCTGAGGGCAATATATGACACCTTGGCTGGCAAATCTACATCATATATAGTCCTAGAGGCTATATAGATGTAAAATTGCCCCTGCCAGTATTCCAGAAAAAGCGGGAGAAAGTCAGTTGAAAAAGGGGCGGGGCTTCTCCCTCAGCACACTGGCGCCTTTTTCTCTTCACAGTGCAGCTGGAAGACAGCTCCCCAGGCTCTCCCCTGTAGTTTTCAGGCTCAAAGGGTTAAAAAGAGAGAGGGGGGGCACTAAATTTAGGCGCAATATTGTATATACAAGCAGCTATTGGGAAAAATTCACTCAATATAGTGTTAATCCCAAAATTATATAGCGCTCTGGTGTGTGCTGGCATACTCTCTCTCTGTCTCCCCAAAGGGCTGTGTGGGGTCCTGTCCTCAGTCAGAGCATTCCCTGTGTGTGTGTGCGGTGTGTCGGTACGGCTGTGTCGACACGTTTGATCAGGAGGCTTATGTGATGGCAAAGCAGATGCCGATAAATGTGATGTCGCCCCCTGTGGGGCCGACACCAGAGTGGATGGATAGGTGGAAGGTATAAACCGACAGTGTCAACTCCTTACATAAAAGGCTGGATGACGTAACAGCTATGGGACAGCCGGCTTCTCAGCCCGCGCCTGCCCAGGCGTCTCAAAGGCCATCAGGGGCTCAAAAACGCCCGCTCCCTCAGATGGCAGACACAGATGTCGACACGGAGTCTGACTCCAGTGTCGACGAGGTTGAGACATATACACAATCCACTAGGAACATCCGTTACATGATCCCGGCAATAAAAAATGTGTTACACATTTCTGACATTAACCCAAGTACCACTAAAAAAGGGTTTTATGTTTGGGGAGAAAAAGCAGGCAGTGTTTTGTTCCCCCATCAAATGAGTAAATGAAGTGTGAAAAAGCGTGGGTTCCCCCGATAAGAAACTGGTAATTTCTAAAAAGTTACTGATGGCGTACCCTTTCCCGCCAGAGGATAAGTTACGCTGGGAGATATCCCCTAGGGTGGATAAGGCGCTCACACGTTTGTCAAAAAAAGTGGCACTGCCGTCTTAGGATATGGCCACTTTGAAGGTACCTGCTGATAAAAAGCAGGAGGCTATCCTGAAGTCTGTATTTACACACTCAGGTACTAGACTGAGACCTGCAGATAGTGCTGCTGCTGCGTGGTCTGTAACCCTGTCAAACAGGGATACTATTTTGCGAACATAAGACGTCGTCTTATATATGAGGGATGCACAGGGGGATATTTTGCCGGCTGGCATCCAGAATTAATGCAATGTCCATTCTGTCAGGAGGGTATTAGAGACCCGACACTGGACAGGTGATGCTGACTTTAAAAGGCACATAGAGCCTTATAAGGGTGAGGAATTGTTTGGGGATGGTCTCTGGGACCTCGTATCCACAGCAACAGCTGGGAAGAAAAATTTTTACCTCAGGTTTCCTCACAGCCTAAGAAAGCACTGTATTATCAGGTACAGTCCTTTCGGCTTCAGAAAAGCAAGCGGGTCAAATGCGCTTCCTTTCTGCACAGAGACGAGGGAAGAGGGAAAAAGCTGCACCAGTCAGCCAGTTCCCAGAATCAAAATTCTTTCCCCGCTTCCTCTGAGTCCACCGCATGACGCGGGGGCTCCACAGGCGTAGCCAGGTACGGTGGGGGGCCGCCTCAAAAATTTCAGCGATCAGTGGGATCGCTCACAGGTGGATCCCTGGATCCTTCAAGTAGTATCTCAGGGGTACAAGCTGGAATTCGAGGCGTCTCCCCCCCGCCGTTTCCTCAAATCTGCCTTGCCGACAACTCCCTCAGGCAGGGAGGCTGTGCTAGAGGCAATTCACAAGCTGTATTCCCAGCAGGTGATAGTCAAGGTGCCCCTACTTCAACAAGGACGGGGTTACTATTCCACACTGTTTGTGGTACCGAAACCGGACGGTTCGGTGAGACCCATTTTAAATTTGAAATCCTTGAACACATACATAAAAAAATTCAAGTTCAAGATGGAATCGCTCAGGGCGGTTATTGCAAGCCAGGAGGAGGGGGATTACATGGTATCCCTGGACATCAAGGATGCTTACCTACATGTCCCCATTTACCATCCTCACCAGGAGTACCTCAGATTTGTGGTACAGGATTGCCATTACCAATTCCAAACACTGCCGTTTGGACTGTCCACGGCACCGAGGGTCTTTACCAAGGTAATGGCAGAAATGATGATACTCCTTCGAAAAAAGGGAGTTTTAATTATCCCGTACTTGGACGATCTCCTTATAAAGGCGAGGTCCAAGGAGCAGTTGTTGGTCGGAGTAGCACTATCTCGGGAAGTGCTACAACAGCACGGATGGATTCTATACATTCCAAAGTCACAGCTGGTTCCTACCACACGCCTACTGTTCCTGGGGATGGTTCTGGACACAGAACAGAAAAAAGTGTTTCTCCCGCAGGAGAAAGCCAAGGAGCTGTCATCTCTAGTCAGAGACCTCCTGAAACCAAAACAGGTATCGGTGCATCACTGCACACGAGTCCTGGGAAAAATGGTAGCTTCTTACGAAGCAAAATTCCATTCGGCAGGTTCCATGCAAGAACCTTTCAGTGGGACCTCTTGGACAAGTGGTCGGGATCGCATCTTCAGATGCATCGGCTGATAACCCTGTCTCCAAGGACCAGGGTATCTCTACTGTGGTGGCTGCAGAGTGCTCATCTTCAAGAGGGCTGCAGATTCGGCATACAGGACTGGGTCCTGGTAACCACGGATGCCAGCCTTCGAGGCTGGGGGGCAGTCACACAGGTAAGAAATTTCCAAGGAATTTGTCAAGTCAGGAGTCGTCCCTACACATAAATATTCTGGAACTGAGGGCCATTTACAATGCCCTAAGTCTGGCAAGGCCTCTGCTTCAAAACCAGCCGGTACTGATCCAATCAGACAACATCACGGCAGTAGTCCATGTAAACCGACAGGGCGGCACAAGAAGCAGGATGGCGATGGCAGAAGCCACAAGGATTCTCCGATGGGCGGAAAATCACGTCTTAGCACTGTCAGCAGTGTTCATTCCGGGAGTGGACAACTGGGAAGCAGACTTCCTCAGCAGACATGACCTACACCCGGGAGAGTGGGGACTTCATCCAGAAGTCTTCCAACTGTTGGTAAACCGTTGGGAAAGGCCACAGGTGGACATGATGGCGTCCCGCCTAAACAAAAAACTAGATATTGCGCCAGGTCAAGGGACCCTCAGGCAATAGCTGTGGACGCTCTAGTGACACCGTGGGTGTACCAGTCGGTTTATGTATTCCCTCCTCTGCCTCTCATACCAAAGGTACTGAGAATAATAAGAGAACGAGGAGTAAGAACGATACTCGTGGTTCCGGATGGGCCAAGAAGAGCTTGGTACCCAGAACTTCAAGAAATTATATCAGAGGACCCATGGCCTCTACCGCTCAGACAGGATCTGCTACAGCAGGGGCCCTGTCTGTTCCAAGACTTACCGTGGCTGCGTTTGACGGCATGGCGGTTGAATTCCGGATCCTAAAGGAAAATAAGAATTTACTCACCGGTAATTCTATTTCTCGTAGTCCGTAGTGGATGCTGGGAACTCCGTAAGGACCATGGGGAATAGCGGGCTCCGAAGGAGGCTGGGCACTCTAGAAAGATCTTAGACTACCTGGTGTGCACTGGCTCCTCCCACTATGACCCTCCTCCAAGCCTCAGTTAGGATACTGTGCCCGGACGAGCGTACACAATAAGGAAGGATTTTGAATCCCGGGTAAGACTCATACCAGCCACACCAATCACACCGTACAACTCGTGATATGAAACCCAGAACAGTATGAAACAACAGAGCCTCTCAACAGATGGCTCAACAATAACCCGATTTAGTTAACAATAACTATTTACAAGTATTGCAGATAAACCGCACTTGGGATGGGCGCCCAGCATCCACTACGGACTACGAGAAATAGAATTACCGGTGAGTAAATTCTTATTTTCTCTGACGTCCTAGTGGATGCTGGGAACTCCGTAAGGACCATGGGGATTATACCAAAGCTCCCAAACGGGCGGGAGAGTGCGGATAACTCTGCAACACCGAATGAGAGAACTCCAGGTCCTCCTCAGCCAGGGTATCAAATTTATAGAATTTTGCAAATGTGTTTGCCCCTGACCAAGTAGCAGCTCGGCAAAGTTGTAAAGCCGAGACCCCTCGGGCAGCCGCCCAAGATGAGCCCACCTTCCTTGTGGAATGGGCATTGACAGATTTTGGCTGTGGCAGGCCTGCCACAGAATGCGCAAGCTGAATTGTACTACAAATCCAACGAGCAATAGTCTGCTTAGAAGCAGGAGCACCCAGCTTGTTGGGCGCATATACTGTAGGATAAACAACGAGTCAGATTTTCTGACTCCAGCCGTTCTGGAAACATAAATTTTCAGGGCCCTGACCACGTCTAGCAACTTGGAGTCCTCCAAGTCCCTAGTAGCCGCAGGCACCACAATAGGCTGATTCAGGTGAAACGCTGACACCACCTTAGGTAGAAACTGTTGACGAGTCCTCAATTCTGCCCTATCCATATGGAAAATCAGATAAGGGCTTTTACAAGACAAAGCCGCCAATTCTGATACTCGCCTGGCAGAAGCCAAGGCCAATAACATAACCACCTTCCACGTGAGATATTTCAGATCCACGGTTTTTAGTGGTTCAAACCAATGTGATTTTAAGAAACTCAACACCACGTTGAGATCCCAAGGTGCCACAGGAGGCACAAACGGGGGCTGAATATGCAGCACTCCCTTTACAAATGTCTGAACTTCAGGTACTAAAGCTAGTTCTTTCTGAAGAAAATCGACAGAGCCGAGATCTGTACCTTAATGGTGCCCAGTTTTAGGCCCATATTCACTCCTGCTTGCAGGAAATGCAGAAATCGACCTAGTTGAAATTCCTCTGTTGGGGCCTTTTCGGCCTCACACCAAGCAACATATTTCCGCCATATGCGGTGATAATGATTTGCTGTAACTCCTTTCCTGGCTTTAATAAGCGTAGGAATGACTTCCTCCGGAATGCCCTTTTCCTTCAGGATCCGGTGTTCAACCGCCATGCCGTTAAACGCAGCCGCGGTAAGTCTTGGAACAGACAGGGCCCCTGCTGTAGCAGGTCTTGTCTGAGTGGCAGAGGCCATGGGTCCTCTGAGATCATCTCTTGAAGTTCTGGGTACCACGCTCTTCTTGGCCAATCCGGAACCACGAGAATTGTGTTTACTCCTCGCTTTCTTATTATTCTCAATACCTTTGGTATGAGCGGCAGAGGAGGGAACACATAAACTGACTGGTACACCCACGGTGTTACCAGAGCGTCCACTGCTATCGCCTGAGGGTCTCCTGACCTGGCGCAATACCTCTCTAGTTTTTTGTTTAGACGGGACGCCATCATGTCCACCTGTGGACGACCCCACTGATTTGCAATCATTTGGAAGACTTCTGGATGAAGTCCCCACTCTCCCGGGTGGAGGTCGTGCCTGCTGAGAAAGTCTGCTTCCCAGTTGTCTACACCCGGAATGAACACTGCTGACAGTGCTAGTACATGATTTTCCGCCCATCGGAGAATTCTTGTGGCTTCTGCCATTGCCATCCTGCTTCTTGTGCCGCCCTGTCGATTCACATGGGCGACTGCCGTGATGTTGTCTGACTGGATCAGCACCGGCTGGTGTAGGAGCAGGGATTTTGCTTGACTTAGGGCATTGTAGATGGCCCTTAGCTCCAGAATATTTATGTGAAGAGAAGTCTCCTGATTTGACCATAGTCCTTGGAAGTTTCTTCCCTTTGTGACTGCCCCCCAGCCTCGCAGGCTGGCATCCGTGGTCACCAGGACCCAGTCCTGTATGCCGAATCTGCGGCCCTCCAGAAGATGAGCACTCTGCAGCCACCATAGAAGAGACACCCTGGTTCTTGGAGACAGGGTTATCAAGCGATGCATCTGAAGATGCGATCCGGACCACTTGTCCAACAGATCCCACTGAAAAATTCTGGCATGGAACCTGCCGAATGGAATTGCTTCGTAAGAAGCTACCATCTTTCCCAGGACCCGCGTGCAGTGATGCACCGATACCTGTTTTGGTTTCAGGAGGTCTCTGACTAGAGAAGACAACTCCCTGGCTTTCTCCTCCGGGAGAAACACTTTTTTCTGGGCTGTGTCCAGAATCATCCCCAGGAACATTAGACGTGTCGTCGGTACCAGCTGTGACTTTGGAATATTCAGAATCCAGCCGTGCTGGCGCAGCACTTCCTGAGATAGTGCTACTCCCACCAATAACTGTTCCTTGGACCGTGCCTTTATTAGGAGATCGTCCAAGTACGGGATAATTAAAACTCCCTTTCTTCGAAGGAGTATCATCATTTCCGCCATAACCTTGGTAAATACCCTTGGTGCCGTGGAGAGTCCAAACGGCAGCATCTGGAATTGGTAATGGCAGTCCTGTACCACAAATCTGAGGTACTCCTGGTGAGGATGGTAAATGGGGACATGCAGGTCAGCATCCTTGATGTCCAGGGAAACCATGTAATCCCCCTCGTCCAGGCTTGCAATAACCGCCCTGAGCGATTCCATCTTGAACTTGAATTTTTTTATGTACTTGTTCAAGGATTTCAAATTTAAAATGGGTCTCACCGAACCGTCTGGTTTCGGTACCACAAATAGTGTGGAATAGTAACCCCAACATCGTTGAAGTAGGGGTACCTTGATTATCACCTGCTGGGAATACAGCTTGTGAATTGCCGCTAGCACCGCCTCCCTGTCTGAGGGGGCAATCGGCAAGGCAGATTTTAGGAACCGGTGGGGTGGAGCCGCCTCGAATTCCAGCTTGTACCCCTGAGATACTACTTGAAGGATCCAGGGATCCACTTGTGAGCGAGCCCACTGATCGCTGAAATTTTTGAGGCGGGCCCCCACCGTACCTGGCTCCGCCTGTGGAGCCCCACCGTCATGCGGCGGACTTAGAAGAAGAAGCGGGGGAGGACTTTTGCTCCTGGGAACCTGCTGTTTGTTGCAGCCTTTTTCCCCTACCTCTGCCCCTAGACAGAAAAGAACCTCCTTTTCCACGCTTGCTGTTCTGTGTCCGAAAGGACTGAACCTGATAAAATGGCGCCTTCTTAGGCTGTGAGGGGACATGGGGTAGAAATGCTGACTTCCCAGACGTTGCTGTGGAAACTAGGTCGGAGAGACCATCCCCAAATAATTCCTCCCCCTTATAAGGCAAAACTTCCATGTGCCTTTTGGAATCTGCATCTCCTGTCCACTGGCGAGTCCATAAGCATCTCCTAGCAGAAATGGACAATGCACTTACTTTAGATGCCAGCCGGCAGATTTCCCTCTGTGCATCTCTCATATACAAGACTGAATCTTTGATATGGTCAATTGTTAGCAGAATCGTGTCTCTGTCTAGTGTGTCAATATTTTCTGACAGTTTATCTGACCACGCAGCGGCAGCACTGCACATCCATGCTGACGCAATAGCTGGTCTAAGTATAATGCCCGAGTGTGTGTAAACAGACTTCAGGATCGCTTCCTGCTTTCTATCAGCAGGCTCCTTAAGGGCGGCCGTATCCTGTGACGGTAGTGCCACCTTTTTAGACAAACGTGTGAGCGCTTTATCCACCCTAGGGGGTGTTTCCCAGCGTAACCTATCCTCTGGCGGGAAAGGGAACGCCATTAGTAGCTTCTTAGGAATTACAAATTTTTTATCAGGGGAAAGCCACGCTTCTTCACACACCTCATTTAATTCATCTGAAGGGGGAAAAACTACGGGTAGTTTTTTCTCCCCAAACATAATACCCTTTTTTGTGGTACCTGGATGTAAATCAGAAATAACTTGTGTAGATCCTATTTGCGCTTATATTTAGGTGTCAGCCCTTGGTTACACAGAAAAACCTTCACCGTGGTTTTTTAAAGGAACCATACATACACAATAGGTGAAACCAAGTGGCGCCCCCTTATCACACCAAAGATGAAAACAAATAGCTTACACAATAGATGTGTGCAGGATGAATTCCTGCTCCAAGACACTTAATGAGACAATCTGTGTTAGCAGGGAGGATTCCTGCCCCCAATTCACTTAATGAACTAGAAGAAAAAATACAAAACACAACACATAGTGCATCCCATTTGAACAAAGGGTGTGTGGATTTACTTATTGGTACCACTCACAAATTGTAGTAGATAAAATTGCATGTAGTACAACGAAGTTTTCAGTTAACTTTGTTCCATGGATGCTGTTCCCATAGAAGCTTGAAAAAGAAATTGATAATAGTGCAATACCGTCTGTGTATTTGGTTCAAATATATTTTAATACACAACGCACTTACAAACAAAGATATAAAAACAGCATTTAAAGGAAGATATCCAGAGAGCCACAATGAGCAGTGTGGAGATATAATCACCAAAAGTCCCGGTAACTGACGGTGTCCCAAAGACTGCTGAGTAGTTCCTTAGTATCCTCCGTCAAAGCTGTAAAAACGTCCCCCAGGCTTGAGCGCTTTCGGACAAATTGTCCTTCTTCAGAAGCATGAGGGGTAATCCGGATTCCAAACTTTAAATAACACACTAAATGTCACTGATAATGTGCAGCTGTTCAGATCTCTGATCACCGTCCGGTGGTCACATACGCGTCACCGGAAGTGACGTTTGCGTTTCATTCCGCAGTCCCGGAAATGACGTTCCCGGAAGTGATATTTGCGTGTCACAGAGGATTAGTATGCGTTCCAAGCACCCGTTCAGCATATTAAACATCATTGTATTCACAAGTTGGATCTCGGAAAACGGGAAAGTGCAAATTACAATTCTTAAAATTTTAAACAAATACAATACACAAAAAATGAATAAATAGATATGGATAAAAAAGGAGAGATTTCTTAGAGTGGATTAAAAAGGAATAAGGGACATATTTCAATATAATAAAAAATTATCTTCAGCGAGTGGGGACTGCTATGGGCACCAGGTTCGCCCCTAGCTATGCAAATCTCTTCATGGCCTACTGGGAAGATCAAGTGGTATGGCATGGAGGTGAGCTTGGGGCGGGCCTGGTGCTATGGCGTCGCTACATCGATGATTTATTTTTTGTGTGGAACAGAGGTTTAGATGAGTTGGACGTCTTTTTAGAAAAACTCAATACTAACCTTTTCAATATTAAACTTACTAGTACCATTAGTCGGGAAGTAATCACATACAATTTGTCCGAAAGCGCTCAAGCCTGGGGGACGTTTTTACAGCTTTGACGGAGGATACTAAGGAACTACTCAGCAGTCTTTGGGACACCGTCAGTTACCGGGACTTTTGGTGATTATATCTCCACACTGCTCATTGTGGCTCTCTGGATATCTTCCTTTAAATGCTGTTTTTATATCTTTGTTTGTAAGTGCGTTGTGTATTAAAATATATTTGAACCAAATACACAGACGGTATTGCACTATTATCAATTTCTTTTTCAAGCTTCTATGGGAACAGCATCCATGGAACAAAGTTAACTGAAAACTTCGTTGTACTACATGCAATTTTATCTACTACAATTTGTGAGTGGTACCAATAAGTAAATCCACACACCCTTTGTTCAAATGGGATGCACTATGTGTTGTGTTTTGTATTTTTTCTTCTAGTTCATTAAGTGAATTGGGGGCAGGAATCCTCCCTGCTAACACAGATTGTCTCATTAAGTGTCTTGGAGCAGGAATTCATCCTGCACACATCTATTGTGTAAGCTATTTGTTTTCATCTTTGGTGTGATAAGGGGGCGCCACTTGGTTTCACCTATTGTGTATGTATGGTAAATCAGAAATGTTTAGCACCTCTTTCATTGCTTCAATCATGCAGTGAATGGCCCTGACGGGCATTAGATTCGACTCATCCTCGTCGATACTGGTGTCAGTATCAGTGTCGACATCTACGTTTGCCACCTGAGATAGCGGGCGTTTTAGAGCCCCTGATGCCCCTTGAGACACCTGGACAGGCACGAGCTGAAGACTCGGCTGTCCCACAGTTGGCATGTCGTCAAATTTCTTATGTAAAGAGTCTATACGTGCACTCATTTCTTTCCATAAGCTCATCCACTCAGGTGTCTGCCCCCCAGGGGGTGACATCCCTGCTAAAGGCATCTGCTCCGCCTCCACATCATTATCCTCATCAAACATGTCGACACAGCCGTACCGACACACCCCACACACACAGGGAATGCTCAAACAGAGGACAGGACCCACAAAAAGCCCTTTGGGGGGACAGAGTAAGAGTATGCCAGCACACACCAGAGCGCTATATATATACAGGGACTATATACTGCCAAATTTAATGCCCCCCCTCTCTTTTCCCTCTTACTGGTACTGTAGATTGCAGGGAAGAGCCAGGGAGCTTCCTTCCAGCGGAGCTGTGAGGGAAAAAATGGCGCCAGTGTGTTGAGGAGATAGGCTCCGCCCCTTTTTCGCGGCCTATTCTCCCGCTTTTTATGGACTTCTGGCAGGGGTATTTACCTCATATATAGCCCCTGGGGCTATATATTGAGGTATTTTAGCCAGCCAAGGTGTTTTTATTGCTGCCTCAGGGCGCCCCCCCCCCAGCGCCCTGCACCCTCAGTGACCGGAGTGTGAAGTGTGTGAGAGGAGCAATGGCGCACAGCTGCAGTGCTGTGCGCTACCTTGGTGAAGACTGAGTCTTCATGCCGCCGATTTTCCGGACCATCTTCTTGCTTCTGGCTCTGTAAGGGGGACGGCGGCGCGGCTCCGGGACCGAACATCAAGGCTGGGCCTGCGGTCGATCCCTCTGGAGCTAATGGTGTCCAGTAGCCTAAGAAGCCCAATCCGGCTGCAAGCAGGCGAGTTCGCTTCTTCTCCCCTTAGTCCCTCGCTGCAGTGAGCCTGTTGCCAGCAGGTCTCATTGAAAATAAAAAAATCTAAGACTATTACTTTCTAAGAGCTCAGGAGAGCCCCTAGTGTGCATCCAACCTCGGCCGGGCACGAAATCTAACTGAGGCTTGGAGGAGGGTCATAGTGGGAGGAGCCAGTGCACACCAGGTAGTCTAAGATCTTTCTAGAGTGCCCAGCCTCCTTCGGAGCCCGCTATTCCTCATGGTCCTTACGGAGTTCCCAGCATCCACTAGGACGTCAGAGAAAAGGGCATTCCGGAAGAAGTCATTCCTACGCTGATAAAAGCCAGGAAAGAAGTAACCGCAAACCATTATCACCGTATTTGGCGAAAATATGTTGCGTGGTGTGAGGCCAGGAAGGCCCCAACAGAGGAATTTCAGCAGGGTCGTTTTCTGCACTTCCTACAGTCAGGGGTGACTATGGGCCTAAAATTGGGTTCCATTAAGGTCCAGATTTCGGCTCTGTCGATTTTCTTCCAGAAAGAACTGGCTTCACTGCCTGGAGTTCAGACATTTGTAAAGGGAGTGCTACATATTCAGCCCCCTTTTGTGCCTCCTGTGGCACCTTGGGATCTCAACGTGGTGTTGAGTTTCTTAAAATCACATTGGTTTGAGCCACTTAAAACTGTGGATTTGAAATATCTCACGTGGAAAGTGGTCATGTTATTGGCCTTGGCTTCGGCCAGGCGTGTGTCAGAATTGGCGGCTTTGTCATGTAAAAGCCCTTATCTGATTTTCCATATGGATAGGGCAGAATTGAGGACTTGTCCCCATTTTCTCCCTAAGGTGGTATCAGCTTTTCACTTGAACCAACCTATTGTAGTGCCTGCGGCTACTAGGGACTTGGAAGATTCCAAGTTACTGGACATAGTCAGGGCCTTAAAAATTTATATTTCCAGGACGGCTGGAGTCAGGAAAACTGACTCGCTTTTTATCCTGTAGGCACCCAACAAAATAGGTGCTCCTGCTTCTAAGCAGACTATTGCTCGCTGAATTTGTAGCACAATTCAGCTGGAGCATTCTGCGGCTGGATTGCCGCATCCTAAATCAGTAAAAGCCCATTCCACGAGGAAAGTGGGCTCATCTTGGGCGGCTGTCCGAGGGGTCTCGGCTTTACAATTTTGCCGAGCTGCAACTTGGTCAGGGGCAAACACGTTTGCTAAATTCTACAAAATTGATACCCTGGCTGAGGAGGACCTTGAGTTCTCTCATTCGGTGCTGCAGAGTCATCCGCACTCCCGCCCGTTTGGGAGCTTTGGTATAATCCCCATGGTCCTTACGGAGTTCCCAGCATCCACTAGGACGTCAGAGAAAATAAGATTTTACTCACCGGTAAATCTATTTCTCGTAGTCCGTAGTGGATGCTGGGCGCCCATCCCAAGTGCGGATTGTCTGCAATTCTTGTATGTAGTTATTGCCTAACTAAGGGTTATTGTTGAGCCATCTGTTGAGAGGCTCAGTTATATTTCATACTGTTAACTGGGTGTAGTATCACGAGTTATACGGTATGATTGGTGTGGCTGGTATGAGTCTTACCCGGGATTCAAAATCCTTCCTTATTGTGTCAGCTCTTCCGGGCACAGTATCCTAACTGAGGTCTGGAGGAGGGTCATAGTGGGAGGAGCCAGTGCACACCAGATAGTACCTAATCTTTCTTTTAGAGTGCCCAGTCTCCTGCGGAGCCCGTCTATTCACCATGGTCCTTACGGAGTTCCCAGCATCCACTACGGACTACGAGAAATAGATTTACCGGTGAGTAAAATCTTATTTTCACCTGTAAATGTGTTCACATACATTTTACAGACAGGGAACAGCCAAAGGACATTTCCAGGGTAAATTTGAAATAATGATTTTTTGTTTGCAGTCTTGTTTAACATGTGGCTACTTGTGATATTGACTCTAATCTCAATCTTGTTATAAACAACACATGACTGTATGTTTAGCACTGGCACAAAGTGAGATCTGTTGCCGAGGAGATAAATTGCAGCAAACTTTTTGTACATATTTAAAGGGACTAAAAAAAATACAGACTCGCATGAAACACTTGTGCGGCAGTTAGGCCTGGCGCTGCCATAAGTGTTTCTTATGTGACAAAGGTGGTCATTCCGAGTTGTTCGCTCGCTAGCAGTTTTTTGCAGCTGTGCAAACGCTATGCCGCCTCCCACTGGGAGTGTATCTTAGCTTAGCAGAAGTGCGAACAAAAGGATCGCAGAGCGGCGGCAAACTTTTTTTTGTGCAGTTTTAGAGTAGCTCAAAACCTACTCAGCGCTTGCGATGACTTCAGACTGTTCCGTTCCTGTTTTGATGTCACAAACACGCCCTGCGTTCGCCCAGTCACGCCTGCGTTTTTCCTGGCACGCCTGCATTTTTTCGACCACTCCCTGAAAACGGTCAGTTGACACCCAGAAATGCCCACTTCCTGTCAATCACTGTGCGGCCAGCAGTGCGACTGAAAAGCTTCGCTAGACCCTGTGTGAAACTACATAGTTCGTTGAAATAGTACGTCGCGTGTGCGCATTGCGCCGCATACGCATGCGCAGAAGTGCCGTGTTTTTGCCTCATCGCTGCACAGCGACTGAAAGCAGCTAGCGATCAACTCGGAATGACCACCAAAATGTACCAAGGATTCATATGGCAACAACGCCTCTTTAGTAAAGTTACACAGACTTTTTTCTCAATGATCTAATTCAGTGCTATGTCCAAACTGGATGCTGGGAAGGACTCACAGGGGTGTCAGAGGAGACATCGCAACCCTGCCACCAAAACATAACGGAACCTAAAGGCCCATACACACTTGACGATGCACACGTCGTTAACGACCGTCGTTAATGACTTCCCTTGAACAGCTGAGCAAACGACATGAGCATACACACTACCAACGACCAAAGACCATTCATCGTTGAAGCATCCAAGCTGAACAGTTTATTAAAATAATGAGCTGGGAACAGGGCTGGTGAACAGTGGCTTGGTCGTTGGTCGTTCACACCATACTCATTCAACGACGTCTCTGGTCGGTAACGACCATAGTGGAAATTGAGCATACATGCTCCACAGATAAGCGAGGGTCGTTAACGTCCCGCGGGGCCGCGCATCGGTGGTCGTCGGATGCATACACACTTGATGATATAATGAGCGACGTCGTTCATTTTATCGTCAAGTGTGTATGGGCCTTAAGGATGTCACATAAGCACAATTTACTTAAGGCCCATACACACTTGACGATAAAATGAGCGTCGTCGTTCATTTCAGCCCTCATCAACGAAATGTATGCTCAATTTCCACTATGGTCGTTACCGACCAGAGACGTCGTTGAATGAGTATGGTGTGAACGACCAACGACCAACGACCAAGCCACTGTTCACCAGCCCTGTTCCCAGCTCATTATTTTAATAAACTGTTCAGCTTGGATGCTTCAACGATGAATGGTCTTTGGTCGTTGGTAGTGTGTATGCTCATGTCGTTTGCTCAGCTGTTCAAGGGAACTTCAAGGGAAGTCATTAACGACGGTCGTTAAAGACGTGTGCATCATCAAGTGTGTATGGGCCTTTAATTTAATAATGTTTGCAGAATTTCTCAATACAAAACTTCTAATCTAGAAGTACCATGAAAGAAATGCTAATATTCTGGGGCGCCATGATTAAAAAAAGTTTGTGAACAACTGGTCTATTCCCATCTCACGTCCCTTATTAGTGGGTGAGCAATCCAACACTTAATCTGCTTCACAATGATCGGAACAGTCGAAATCAACATTTCCCTGAAATTACTTTTCAAAATAAGGCAAGTATGTTTAACAGCATTAAGAAGATTGGAGGTAATTCAGACTCGATCGTAGATGTGTAAAAATTTAGCACATCTGCAGTACGATCACTTTCACAGACATGCGGGGGGACGCCCAGCACAGGGCTAGTCCACCCCGCATGTCTGGCTCTGCTCCCCCCTCGCTCAGGTCCAAAACATTGTAATTGTAAAGCGCAACGGAATATGCTGCGCTATATAAGAAACTGTTAATAATAAAAAAAATAATTGCACAGTGTGCATAATTTTGCACCTGAAGAGTAGCTCCCTACCAGCGCAGCTCCTGCACGCTGGCAGGGAGCTACCCGTCGCCCTCCTGGTCACAGCGGCTGCGTGTGATGTCATGCAGCTGCCGCGACCCGCCCCCCCCTGCACGGTCTGGGCATGCCTGCATTGTCCGGACTGCGCCCCCAAAATGCGGGCCCAACGCCGCCGGCCTGCCTCCTCCTGCCCAGCAAACGCCTCTGCTTGTCAATCAGGCAGAGGCGATCGCTGGGCTGAGATGCCGATCGCATCTCTGGCATGCACCGGCACACTGCGGCCCCTGCGCATGCGCAGTTCAGACCTGATCGCCCACTGTGCGAAAATGCACAGCAACGGTCAGGTCTGAATTAGCCCCCTAGACATATTTACTAAAGGTCAATTTTAAAAATGATCGACATTGACTGCAAAATCCACTTACTGTATTTATCATCTGCCAGGTTTCATCCATACTTGTCTACTTTTGGAAACTAGAATCAGGGAGATTGCAGTAGGATGTGCCATGCAGAGTGCGGTGCGCCACCGATGGGGCGTATCATACTCTGCCCAAAAGGCGTGTCTAGTACCACAAATGGGCGTGTCTATGCTTAAATGCTTGTTGTTGCAAGATATTTCTATATACTGTAACATTAGTAACAATATATTTTGGGAAGTTTTGCAAGTATTAAAACTAACATTGCTGTTTGCAATACGGGGTTTCTTGTTTGCAATATATATTCGCTGTGATATATCTTTTCTTCTCACTAAGCACAATGGGGGTCATTATGAGTTGATCGCTCGCTAGCTACTTTTAGCAGATGTGCAAACGCATAGTCGCCGTCCACGGAGGAGTATATTTTCGCTTTGCAAGAGTGCGAACGCCTGTGCAGCTGAGCTCAGCAAAAACATTTTGTGCAGTTTCTGAGTAGCTCTGGACTTACTCAGCGCTTGTGATCACTTCAGTCTTTTTGGTGCCGGAATTGACGTCAGACACCCGCCCTGCAAACGCCCGGACACACCTTTGTTTTCCCTACCACTCCCAGAAAACGGTCAGTTGACACCCATAAATGCCCTCTTTCTATCAAACTCCTTGCATTCGGCTGTGCGAATGGATTCTTCGCCAGATCCATTGCACAGCAATGATGCTTTTTGTACCTGTATGATGCGCATGTGCATTGCGCCGCGTGCAGCTTTGCCATTTTTTAACCTGATAATCTGCAGCGAGCGATCAACTCGGAATGGCCCCCTATATACATGATACTGTAAATTTAATTCCTATGGAATAAATTCCAAATGCAAGTTGACCTTGTATTATTCCCTAAACATATATGTAAATTATAATTTTGGTGTATTACATGTTGGTTTATTGTGGACACTCCACTGTCTGCATCTTGTAGGCCCTACCTATTTTTATTGTATGTGCTGTTTTCCATACCATTACAGCATTAACCAAATCATTACAGACACCAGATATTCTAATGTGTTTTACTACAGAAAGATTACAACAATTCTTACCCTAACAGCAGAAGCAGTGCTATGGATGAGTGAACAGAAGCACATATATGACACTGTGTCTGATCATGTGCTACTATCTCTCTCTCCTATCAATGGGGGTGATTCAGACCTGATCATAGATGTGCTTAATTTAGCACATCTACAATCCGCTTCCCTGACATGCAGGGGGGGGGGGGGGGGGACGCCCAGCACAGGGCTAGTCCGCTCCGCATGTCAGGCCCTAAACCCGTTGCACAAGTACAAAAGCATCGCACAGCAGTGATACTTTTGTACTGGTAGAGTAGCTCCCCACCAGCGCAGTTCCTGTGCGCTGGCAGGGAGCTACTCGTTGCTGCTCGGGTCACATAGGCTACCCCCAACGTTCTGGGCATGCCTGCGTTGCCTGGACTGCGCCCCCTAAACGGTGGACAAATGCTGCCGGCTTGCCCCCTCCTTCCCAGCGACCTCCTCTGCCTGTCAATCAGACAAAGGCGATACAGGGCTAAGACAACCATCAGCTGTCTGGCATGCGCTGGCGCACTGTGGCGCCAGCGCATGCGCAATTCAGACCTGATCACTGGTTTGCGAACATGCACAGCAGCAATCAGGTCTGACATAGCCCCACAAGGGGGGCAAATGAGAGTTGTCAGCAGTGACTCCTGAGCAGCTACAGTAAATCATTGTTCTTGCAAAGAAACTCCTTAGTGTCACCCCTGGCAGAATCTGAAGAATCCAGGAGATGTGACAGACAATGCAGAGCACCAAGAGATTTATGGCTGAAATAGGAGGCTCCTGGAGGATGTGAGAGGGTAGGCAACTATGGTTTCATCTCCAATCAATGTCAGTCGGATGATGCAGGTTTAATGCAATTGGTTTTGAGGTTTCAGTTGATGGCAAATAGAAGCTCAAAAGCAATGACAAACCCATTAAAGTTTTTGCTCGTCTAAACACCATATCTGGTCTTGCTGATAAGTGTTCATCTCAATATCACTCCTCAATACTTTCTCTAAGCACACTAGGCCTTTTTCATGTGGGATTGAAGTAGGTGGGGAACCATTGATGTCACATCACTTTATACTGTATAGGTCATTGGTACAGCCCCATCTGGAATACTGTGTCCAGTTCTGGAGACCCTATCTCCAGAAGGATATAAATACATTAGAGAGTGTACAAAGAAGGGCAACTAAAATGGTGCATGGCCTACATCACAAAACTTACCCGGAAAGGCTAAAAGATCTTAACATGTATAGTTTGGAGGAGAGAAGGGAAAGGGGGGACATGATAGAAACTTTCAAATATATCAAGGGTCTTAACAAAGTTCAGGAGGGAAACATTCTTCAAAGGAAAAGAAGTATTAGAACTCGAGGGCATACATTGAGATTGGAGGGGGGGAGGTTCAGGGGAAATTTAAGGAAAATTTACTTCACAGAAAGGGTAGTGGATAAGTGGAATAGCCTCCCATCAGAGGTGGTAGAGGCTAAGATTGTAGAGCAATTTAAACATGCTTGGGACAGGCATATGAATATCCTTACAAAGAATTAAGGTTAAAAAAGGGTTGAGATTGCCTAAAGGATAAAATAAAAAAGGGGCAGACTAGATGGGCCAAGTGGTTCTTATCTGCCGTCAAATTCTATGTTTCTATGTTTCTTACTTCAATCCCACATGAAAAAGGCCTAGTGTGCTTAGAGAAAGTATTGAGGAGTGATATTGAGATGAACACGTCCAGGGTACAGTTCCTCTTGGACTGTGTTAGTTTCATCTTTAAGCATAATTACTTCACCTTTCTGGAGGAATTTTTTGTACAGGTGTGTGGGTTGGCAATGGGGACGATTTGTGCCCCTAGTGTAGCCAATCTGTACATGGGTGAGTGGGAAAAAGATCATATATTAGCAAACAATCCTTTTTCCGATAAAATCATTTTGTTTAAACGCTATATCGATGACGTCCTAGTCATTTGGCGGGGGTCGGATGATGAGTTTAATGGCTTTGTACAACATCTAAATGTAAATAATTTCAATCTGCGGTTTACATCTAATTTTCAGAAAGAACAAATAGAGTTCTTGGATCTGGTCCTTGATACTAGGGATTATGTTTCCAATAATTCTATAGAAAGTTATACGTTCTTCAAAGAGGTAGATAGTAACAATTACTTGGATTACCACAGTTGCCATCTGAAAAAATGGAAGAGCAATCTACCATTTTCTCAATTAATACGTTTGAGAAGGAACTGTACTTCAATGATTAAGTTTGAAGAACAAGCGTTGGAATATAAAAGGCGTTTTTTAGAAAAAGGTTATCCTCTGTCTTTGATTGAAGGAGCTATTAAGAAAGCAAGGTTATTGGATAGAAAAGAATTAATTAAGTATAAGAGACGTGACGTCAAGGTCCAAGTTGAAAATGAAAAAATGTTCTGTCCCTTTGTGACCCAATATAATTCGTCTCACTATGAAATTCAGAATAGTCTCAAACGAAATTGGCACATTTTGCAAATGGACTCAGTATTATCTCAACATTTATCAGCAAGACCAGATATGGTGTTTAGACGAGCAAAAACTTTAAAAACCTATTTAGCTCCCAGTCTATTACCCGCTCTGGATAAGAAAGATGATTCTTCACATAACTGTATACCATTATGCAAAATAGAAGGTTTTTATACATGTGGTAAGTGTAAGGTGTGCCAACATGGGTTAAAAGGCACGAAAACCTTTAGCAGTAAAAATTCAGACAAAAAATTTAGAATAAATAGTTTTATTAACTGCAATACCACATATGTTGTTTATCTGTTAGAATGTGGATGTGGGATGAGGTACGTTGGAAAGACTAAGAGAGTGTTAAAGTTACGCATCTTAGAGCATTTAAGAAATATTAAGAACAATGTTGAAAATCACAGTGTTCCCCGTCATTTCAAACAACATCACTCTAATAATCCAGCCTCTTTAAGATTTGTAGGTCTGGAACATATACCACCTGATAAGCGTGGAGGAGATAGAGAAAACATCCTGAATAAAAGAGAAACATTTTGGATATTTACATTAAATACTTTGTATCCAAATGGTTTGAATGAGGGGTATGAACTCACTCCGTTTCTCAAATAGGTGTGTGGCCCCTATATATATATATATATTTTTCGAAAATAGTTTAAATTATTTGCTCTATGCTATTATATATTAGAGCTTCCTATTTTTGAAGTCTTTACCTCTCCAGATCTTTTATTTTGAACTGTCTTTTGCTTGTTTTTGGCTCTTTCCCCTTTTTTAGCTCTTATTATAAGCAAAGGCTTTTAAACTTTGAATTATCACTTGTGAGGATCCCCGTTGGGATATGCCTTAATTGTACCCCCCTTTCTTAAATAAACTTACATGAATAAGTGCTGGTCCCTAAAATATGGGGTTTCTTTCAAGTATTCAATAGGCGTCAGGTTTTTATAATTATGTAAACCTCTGACTCCGTTGATGCTAATAAGGATCTTTGTTCGTCCGAATACCCCGCTTTGGTCATGTAATGGTAACCAGGTTACAAGCCACGCTGGGATGATGAACACGTGATGTTAATACAAGCGTGAGTGGGTTTTAATGCATTTATGGGCAAATGAAATACCGCCTCTAAATGCAGTGTTATATATATGACATAGGAGGATTATAAGACTGTCTAGTAAGATGTAGATAGGTACAGGTTGAGTATCCCATATCCAAATATTCCGAAATACGGAATATTCCGAAATACAGACTTTTTGGAGTGAGAGTGAGATAGTGAAACCTTTGTTTTTTGATGGCTCAATGTACACAAACTTTGTTTAATACACAAAGTTATTAAAAATATTGTATTAAATGACCTTTAGGCTGTGTGTATAAGGTGTATATGAAACATAAATGAATTGTGTGAATGTACACACACTTTGTTTAATGCACAAAGTTATAAAAAATATTGTCTAAAATGACCTTCAGGCTGTGTGTATAAGGTGTATATGAAACATAAATGCATTCTGTGCTTATATTTAGGTCCCATCACCATGATATCTCATTATGGTATGCAATTATTCCAAAATACGGAAAAATCCGATATCCAAAATACCTCTGGTCCCAAGCATTTTGGATAAGGGATACTCAACCTGTAATAAGTGAATATCCCATGTGACATGATCAGATTTGATGATGCGGTCACACGTCTAATAGTCATGTTTTATTATACTGTTCTATCTGTTTGTATTTTAATGTTTATATGCATGTCTATTATATGCCTTGTTGTACTTCTCGTGTACTGTTTGATGTGCATTAACTAAGCACCCGATATGTTGAATTATTAGTGTGGTACGTTGCTGTATAGATAAGCTGAGGCTTGTATAGATGCAATTCGCATGGGCCAATCAGAATACTGAGGCGTGTATTTAAATATTGTAATTGTGACTTCAGACCAAGCCCACTGACGAAGTCGGATGACGAAACGCGTATGGGCGTGGTCTGACGTACGGAGTAAGAACGCTGGTTGCACTGTGGAGTAATTTCCATGCTGGTTATACAAGCGGTGGTTTAACCGCCTTTTATGGTACGGGTCCTTATTTTGTTATCGACCTGGATGTTTTTATAATAAATGGTTACACTTTTAATGCACTATTGGCGCTCCCTGCTCTTTCAATCTTTCGGCAATATATATATATATATATATATATATATCAGGATATACTATTGATATATAATGTGTCATATGTCTCCCCTGATGTAGGGAGAGACTTATTTATAGAGGACACTATGCCTTGTACATGTGAGGTGACCATACACCTAAAAGGAGGATTGAAATGCATGTGACCTGATTGGTGGAATTTGTGCTCCGGACTGACAATGAGCACATGCAGGTACAGGTGATACACGCGACCTTGGCGGGAAGGACAAGGGCCACGCAACTCTGTAATACCGTATAAATAGTAGTGATGAGCAGGTTCGGATCCTCGGGATCCGAACCCGCCCGAACTTCACCTTTTTTTTCACGGGTCCGAGCGACTCGGATCCTCCCGCCTTGCTCGGTTAACCCGAGCGCGCCCGAACGTCATCATCCCGCTGTCGGATTCTCGCGAGATTCGGATTCTATATAAGGAGCCGCGCGTCGCCGCCATTTTCACACGTGCATTGAGATTGATAGGGAGAGGACGTGGCTGGCGTCCTCTCCGTTATATTAGAAAAGACTAGTAAAGACTGAGTGACTTAGTTATAATTGTGGGGAGGATTGGGGACGGGGAGCAGCTGTTAGGGAGTACAGTGCAGGGTTTTGATTATAATACCACCAGTGAGTTTAATCCTTTGTTTCTCTGCCTGAAAAAAAAGCTCCACCATATCTGTGCTCACTCAGTGTGCTGCATGATATATCTGTGCTGAGTGCACTGCTTACACTGCCTAATTGTGGGGACTGGGGAGCAGTTATAGCAGGAGTACAGTGCACAGTTTTGCTGACAGTGACCACCAGTCCTGTATACGTTTGTCTGCCTGAAAAACACTCCTGTGGTGGCTTTTTTTTCTTCATACTAGTTTAGCAGTCTGCTGACAGTGTCCACCAGGTCCGTTATTTTATTATACAGTATATTATATTTATTATATATATATATATATATATTAGCAGTACGGTAGGCCACGGCTGTACCTACCTCTGTGTCGTCAGTGCACTCGTCGTCCATAAGTAATATAATACTATACTATCCATCCATCTACATTGTATACCTGTGATGGCTTTTTTTTTCTTCATACTAGTTTAGCAGTCTGCTGACAGTGTCCACCAGGTCCGTTATACAGTATATTATATATGTAAGCAGTACGGTAGGCCACGGCTGTACCTACCTCTGTGTCTTCAGTGCACTCGTCGTCCATAAGTAATATAATACTATACTATCCATCCATCTACATTGTATACCTGTGGTGGCTTTTTTTTTCTTCATACTAGTTTAGCAGTCTGCTGACAGTGTCCACCAGGTCCGTTATACAGTATATTATATATATAAGCAGTACGGTAGGCCACGGCTGTACCTACCTCTGTGTCGTCAGTGCACTCGTCGTCCATAAGTAATATAATACTATACTATCCATCCATCTACATTGTATACCTGTGGTGGCTTTTAGTTGTGCGCATTAAAATATGGAGAACAAAAATGTGGAGGTTAAAAAAATAGGGAAAGATCAAGATACACTTCCACCTCGTGCTGAAGCTGCTGCCACTAGTCATGGCCGAGACGATGAAATGCCATCAACGTCGTCTACCAAGGCCGATGCCCAATGTCATAGTACAGAGCATGTAAAATCCAAAACACAAAAGATCAGTAAAATGACCCAAAAATCAAAATTAAAAGCGTCTGAGGAGAAGCGTAAACTTGCCAATATGCCATTTACGACACGGAGTGGCAAGGAACGGCTGAGGCCCTGGCCTATGTTCATGGCTAGTGGTTCAGCTTCACATGAGGATGGAAACACTCATCCTCTCGCTAGAAAAAAGAAAAGACTTAAGCTGGCAAAAGCACAGCAAAGAACTGTGCGTTCTTCGAAATCACAAATCCCAAAGGAGAGTCCAATTGTGTCGGTTGCGATGCCTGACCTTCCCAACACTAGACGGGAAGAGCTTGCGCCTTCCACCATTTGCACGCCCCCTGCAAGTGCGCCTCTTTTTTCCTTTGCGTCATGTGCTGTTTGGGGAGTATTTTTTTGAAGGGCCATCCTGCGTGACACTGCAGTGCCACTCCTAGATGGGCCAGGTGTTTGTGTCGGCCACTAGGGTCGCTTAGCTTAGTCACACAGCTACCTCATTGCGCCTCTTTTTTTCTTTGCGTCATGTGCTGCTTGGGGAGTATTTTTTTGAAGGGCCATCCTGCCTGACACTGCAGTGCCACTCCTAGATGGGCCAGGTGTTTGTGTCGGCCACTTGTGTCGCTTAGCTTAGCCATCCAGCGACCTTGGTGCAAATTTTAGGACTAAAAATAATATTGTGAGGTGTGAGGTGTTCAGAATAGACTGGAAGTGACTGGAAATTATGGTTATTGAGGTTAATAATACCATGGCATCAAAATGACCCCCAAATTCTATGATTTAAGCTGCTTTTTAGGGTTTTTTGAAAAAAACACCCGAATCCAAAACACAACCGAATCCGACAAAAAAAATTTGGTGAGGTTTTGCCAAAAGGCGTTCGAACCCAAAACACGGCCACGGAACCGAACCCAAAACCAAAACACAAAACCCGAAAAATTTCCGGTGCACATCACTAATAAATAGAAGAGCCCTCCACTGCAAAGACAGACTTCGAGTGCGCAGCCACGGGAGCAGCTTCCCCCTCTCCTGCGCCACTGTGAGGAGCTGTAAACAATCAGCGGGCCCTTGATAGAGAAACATTATTTACCACAAATAAGAAAACTAGGGTGGACAAACCAGTTTTACCGTGGGTAAATAAATTCAATGTTGGCTCTACACATATCAATTCTATATCCAAAAAACATTGGCCAATTATAAGTTCAGACACGAATTTGCATCTAGGAGAAACAAAATGAATGCCTTGCTATTCACGAGGTCAGAACCTACGTGATTTAGTGGTGAAAACGGAAGTTTAAAGAGAGAACCTGTAGGCAAAAGATCATTATTGCCTTCTTTAATAAAATTAGGCAATATCAAATGTTCTTGTGTGACGTGCCAATATCTCCTTGCAGGAGATTTCTTTAATTATCCCCATACGGGGCAAAAAATCCCCATTAAACATCAGTTGACATGCAACTCGAATTTTGTCATTTACCAAATTATTTGCCCATGTGGCTTAAGCTACATCGGCAAAACTGTGCGAAAGTTCAAAGAAAGAATGTCAGCTCACAGGTCAGCCGTACGTAATGCCTTGGGCACGGGAGACAGTGAACAGCCCGTTGCCCGGCATTTTGCCCAGTTTAAACATCCATTACACAGCATCAGATATAGAATGATAGACTGCGTTCTTGTAGATATGAGAGGAGGCAATAGAGGTGCGAAACTATTACAATTAGAAACAAAATGGATATTGCGCCTGGGTGTAATACACCCTAAAAGTCTCAATGAAACAATCTCATATTCATGTCTTTTAAAATGAAACAGTTAGTTATACTGGCCAGTGGTAATCGCAAAATAGCATACATATGTATTACCCATGATATGGATGATAATTGTAGCATTTATGCTTTGATGCTTTGTAACAGTTTGCAAAGTGTACTGAAGATCACTATGTATTCATTAATTAACTGCTATTACATTCTTTCAGACAGCCCTAATGTTTACTGCACGTAACTTTGGTTGTTATGGTGATGGGTGTCTGTTGCACGGCGCCGTCGATTGATGATGAAGTCACGTCTTATGCGGCTCGGCGGGTGAGCGGTCCTGGGACGAGCTGGCGGGAATGCACATGGGGTGATACTATAAAGGTATGTACATTGTTTTAATGTTGTATTAAAGCCCGACGACAGTAGGTGTGACTACTGAAACATTGCTGTAAAGGACTAGCTTGCATTATGTGAATTATTTAAGCCTGGAGTGCCGCATCTCTGCTCTGTATATCTACACTCCCATGAGGGCACCAGCTGCAGTTAAGTACATGCTTTTGGAGTGCCAGACTTTGCATTGAAAAAATAAATAAATAAATAAATATATATATATATATATATATAAATGTCCAGGTAGGCAGCACACACAATCAGAGATTACAATGGTCCGGTGCCTTCCGTAGGGGTCCCGCAAGCACATCCCTGTCTTTGCCTGATAATTTACGAGTGCCGCCGACTGTGAATATATATATATATATATATATATATATATATACACACACACACACACACACATCAGGATAATAAGAATTTACTTACCGATAATTCTATTTCTCGTAGTCCGTAGTGGATGCTGGGGACTCCGTAAGGACCATGGGGAATAGCGGCTCCGCAGGAGACTGGGCACAAAAGTAAAGCTTTAGAACTACCTGGCGTGCACTGGCTCCTCCCCCCCATGACCCTCCTCCAAGCCTCAGTTAGGATACTGTGCCCGGACGAGCGTACACAATAAGGAAGGATTTTGAATCCCGGGTAAGACTCATACCAGCCACACCAATCACACCGTACAACTTGTGATCTAAACCCAGTTAACAGCATGATAACAGAGGAGCCTCTAGAAAAGATGGCTCACTACAGCAATAACACGATTTTTTGGTAACAATAACTATGTACCAGTATTGCAGACAATCCGCACTTGGGATGGGCGCCCAGCATCCACTACGAACTACGAGAAATAGAATTATCGGTAAGTAAATTCTTATTTTCTCTAACGTCCTAAGTGGATGCTGGGGACTCCGTAAGGACCATGGGGATTATACCAAAGCTCCCAAACGGGCGGGAGAGTGCGGATGACTCTGCAGCACCAAATGAGAGAACTCCAGGTCCTCCTCAGCCAGGGTATCAATTTTGTAGAATTTTACAAACGTATTTGCTCCTGACCAAGTAGCTGCTCGGCAAAGTTGTAAAGCCGAGACCGCTCGGGCAGCCGCCCAAGATGGGCCCATCTTCCTTGTGGAGTGGGCATTTACAGATTTTTGGCTGTGGCAGGCCTGCCACAGAATGTGCAAGCTGAATTGTACTACAAATCCAACGAGCAATAGTCTGCTTAGAAGCAGGAGCACCCAGCTTGTTGGGTGCATACAGGATAAACAGCGAGTCAGATTTTCTGACTCCAGCCGTCCTGGAAACATATATTTTCAGGGCCCTGACAACGTCTAGCAACTTGGAGTCCTCCAAGTCCCTAGTAGCCGCAGGCACCACAATAGGTTGGTTCAGGTGAAACGCTGAAACCACCTTAGGGAGAAACTGAGGACGAGTCCTCAATTCCGCCCTGTCCGAATGGAAAATCAGATAAGGGCTTTTACAGGATAAAGCCGCCAATTCTGACACGCGCCTGGCCCAGGCCAGGGCCAACAGCATGACCACTTTCCATGTGAGATATTTTAACTCCACAGATTTAAGTGGTTCAAACCAATGTGACTTTTGGAACCCAAAAACTACATTGAGATCCCAAGGTGCCACTGGAGGCACAAAAGGAGGCTGTATATGCAGTACCCCTTTTACAACGTCTGAACTTCAGGGACTGAAGCTAGTTCTTTTTGGAAGAAAATTGACAGGGCCGAAATTTGAACCTTAATGGACCCCAATTTCAGGCCCATAGACACTCCTGTTTGCAGGAAATGTAGGAATCGACCCAGTTGAATTTCCTCCGTCGGGCCTTACTGGCCTCGCACCACGCAACATATTTTCGCCAAATGCGGTGATAATGTTTTGCGGTTACATCCTTCCTGGCTTTGATCAGGATAGGGATGACTTCATCCGGAATGCCTTTTTTCCTTCAGGATCCGGCGTTCTACCGCCATGCCGTCAAACGCAGCCGCGGTAAGTCTTGGAACAGACAGGGTCCTTGCTGGAGCAGGTCCCTTCTTAGAGGTAGAGGCCACGGATCCTCCGTGAGCATCTCTTGAAGTTCCGGTTACCAAGTCCTTCTTGGCCAATCCGGAGCCACGAATATAGTGCTTACTCCTCTCCATCTTATCAATCTCAGTACCTTGGGTATGAGAGGCAGATGAGGGAACACATACACTGACTGGTACACCCACGGTGTTACCAGAGCGTCTACAGCTATTGCCTGAGGGTCCCTTGACGTGGCGCAATACCTGTCGAGTTTTTCCCAACGGTTTATAATCATGTGGAAGACTTCTGGGTGAAGTCCCCACTCTCCCGGGTGGAGGTCGTGTCTGCTGAGGAAGTCTGCTTCCCAGTTGTCCACTCCCGGAATTGCTGACAGTGCTATCACATGATTTTCCGCCCAGCGAAGAATCCTTGCAGCTTCTGCCATTGCCCTCCTGCTTCTTGTGCCACCCTGTCTGTTTACGTGGGTGACTGCCGTGATGTTGTCCGACTGGATCAACACCGGCTGACCTTGAAGCAGAGGTCTTGCTAAGCTTAGAGCATTGTAAATGGCCCTTAGCTTCAGGATATTTATGTGAAGTGATGTCTCCAGGCTTGACCATAAGCCCTGGAAATTCCTTCCCTGTGTGACTGCTCCCCAGCCTCGCAGGCTGGCATCCGTGGTCACCAGGACCCAGTCCTGAATGCCGAATCTGCGGCCCTCTAGAAGATGAGCACTCTGCAACCAACACAGGAGGGACACCCTTGTTCTTGGTGACAGGGTTATCCGCTGATGCATCTGAAGATGCGACCCGGACCATTTGTCCAGCAGGTCCCACTGGAAAGTGCTTGCGTGGAATCTGCCGAATGGGATTGCTTCGTAGGAAGCCACCATTTTACCCAGAACCCTTGTGCATTGATGCACTGAGACTTGGCTCGGTTTTAGGAGGTTCCTGACTAGCTCGGATAACTCCCTGGCTTTCTCCTCCGGGAGAAACACCTTTTTCTGGACTGTGTCCAGGATCATCCCTAGGAACAGAAGACGAGTCGTCGGAACCAGCTGCGATTTTGGAATATTGAGAATCCAATCGTGCTGCCGCAACACTACCTGAGATAGTGCTACACCGACCTCCAACTGTTCCCTGGATCTTACCCTTATCAGGGAATCGTCCAAGTAAGGGATAACTAAAATTCCCTTCCTTCGAAGGAATATCATCATTTCGGCCATTACCTTGGTAAAGACCCGGGGTGCCGTGGACCATCCATACGGCAGCGTCTGAACTGATAGTGACAGTTCTGTACCATAAACCTGAGGTACCCTTGGTGAGAAGGGTAAATTTGGACATGAAGGTAAGCATCCTTGATGTCCCGAGACATCATGTAGTCCCCTTCTTCCAGGTTTGCAATCACTGCTCTGAGTGACTCAATCTTGAATTTGAACCTCTGTATGTAAGTGTTCAAAGATTTTAGATTTAGAATCGGTCTCACCGAGCCGTCCGGCTTCGGTACCACAACAGTGTGGAATAATACCCCGTTCCCTGTTGCAGGAGGGGTACCTTGATTATCACCTGCTGGGAATACAGCTTGTGAATGGCTTCCAAAACTGTCTCCCTGTCAGAAGGAGACATCGGTAAAGCCGACTTTAGGAAACGGCGAGGGGGAGACGTCTCGAATTCCAATTTGTACCCCTGAGATATCACCTGAAGGATCCAGGGGTCTACTTGCCAGTGAGCCCACTGCACGCTGAAATTCATTGAGACGGGCCCCCCCACCGTGCCTGATTCTGCTTGTAAAGCCCCAGCGTCATACTGAGGGCTTGGCAGAGGCGGGAGAGGGTTTCTGTTCCTGGGAA
Organism: Pseudophryne corroboree; assembly: GCF_028390025.1. Classification (NCBI taxonomy): domain Eukaryota; kingdom Metazoa; phylum Chordata; class Amphibia; order Anura; family Myobatrachidae; genus Pseudophryne; species Pseudophryne corroboree. The sequence continues at coordinate 1,016,788,876 of NC_086445.1, read as the reverse complement.
CTGGTGATTTCTGCAGCCTTTTTCCTCTCCCTCTGTCACGGGGCAGAAATGAGGAACCTTTTGCCCACTTGTCCACGAAAAGACTGCGCCTGATAATACGGCGTCTTCTCATGTTGAGAGGCAACCTGGGGTACAAACGTGGATTTCCCAGCTGTTGCCGTGGCCACCAGGTCTGAAAGACCGACCCCAAATAACTCCTCCCCTTAATAAGGCAATACTTCCAAATGCCGTTTGAAATCCGCATCACCTGACCACTGTCGTGTCCATAACCCTCTACTGGTAGAAATGGACAACGCACTTAGACTTGATGCCAGTCGGCAAATATTCCGCTGTGCATCACGCATATATAGAAATGCATCTTTTAAATGCTCTATAGGCAAAAATATACTGTCCCTATCTAGGGTATCAATATTTTCAGTCAGGGAATCCGACCACGCCAACCCAGCACTGCACATCCAGGCTGAGGCGATTGCTGGTCGCAGTATAACACCAGTATGTGTGTAAATACATTTTAGGATACCCTCCTGCTTTCTATCAGCAGGATCCTTAAGGGCGGCCATCTCAGGAGAGGGTAGAGCCCTTACAAGCGTGTGAGCGCTTTATCCACCCTAGGGGGTGTTTCCCAACGCACCCTAACCTCTGGCGGGAAAGGATATAATGCCAATAACATTTTAGAAATTATCAGTTGTTATCGGGGGAAACCCACGCATCATCACACACCTCATTTAATTTCTCAGATTCAGGAAAACTACAGGTAGTTTTTCCTCACCGAACATAATACCCCTTTTTGGTGGTACTCGTATTATCAGAAATGTGTAAAACATTTTTCATTGCCTCCATCATGTAACGTGTGGCCCTACTGGAAGTCACATTTGTCTCTTCACCGTCGACACTGGAGTCAGTATCCGTGTCGGCGTCTATATCTGCCATCTGAGGTAACGGGCGCTTTAGAGCCCCTGACGGCCTATGAGACGTCTGGACAGGCACAAGCTGAGTAGCCGGCTGTCTCATGTCAACCACTGTCTTTTATACAGAGCTGACACTGTCACGTAATTCCTTCCAACAGTTCATCCACTCAGGTGTCGACCCCCTAGGGGGTGACATCACTATTACAGGCAATCTGCTCCGTCTCCACATCATTTTTCTCCTCATACATGTCGACACAAACGTACCGACATACAGCACACACACAGGGAATGCTCTGATAGAGGACAGGACCCCACTAGCCCTTTGGGGAGACAGAGGGAGAGTTTGCCAGCACACACCAGAGCGCTATATATATACAGGGATAACCTTATATAAGTGTTTTTCCCCTTATAGCTGCTGTATCTTTAATACTGCGCGTAATTAGTGCCCCCCCCCTCTCTTTTTTAACCCTTTCTGTAGTGTAGTGACTGCAGGGGAGAGCCAGGGAGCTTCCCTCCAACGGAGCTGTGAGAGAAAATGGCGCCAGTGTGCTGAGGAGATAGGCTCCGCCCCCTTATCGGCGGCCTTATCTCCCGTTTTTCTATGTATTCTGGCAGGGGTTAAATGCATCCATATAGCCCAGGAGCTATATGTGATGCATTTTTTGCCATCCAAGGTGTTTTTATTGCGTAAAAGGGCGCCCCCCCCCCAGCGCCCTGCACCCTCAGTGACCGGAGTGTGAAGTGTGCTGAGAGCAATGGCGCACAGCTGCAGTGCTGTGCGCTACCTTGTTGAAGACAGGACGTCTTCTGCCGCCGATTTTCCGGACCTCTTCTGTCTTCTGGCTCTGTAAGGGGGCCGGCGGCGCGGCTCTGGGACCCATCCATGGCTGGGCCTGTGATCGTCCCTCTGGAGCTAAAGTCCAGTAGCCTAAGAAGCCCAATCCACTCTGCACGCAGGTGAGTTCGCTTCTTCTCCCCTTAGTCCCTCGATGCAGTGAGCCTGTTGCCAGCAGGTCTCACTGAAAATAAAAAACCTAAAACTAAACTTTTCACTAAGCAGCTCAGGAGAGCCACCTAGTGTGCACCCTTCTCGTTCGGGCACAAAAATCTAACTGAGGCTTGGAGGAGGGTCATGGGGGGAGGAGCCAGTGCACACCAGGTAGTTCTAAAGCTTTACTTTTGTGCCCAGTCTCCTGCGGAGCCGCTATTCCCCATGGTCCTTACGGAGTCCCCAGCATCCACTTAGGACGTTAGAGAAAATAAGATTTTACTTACCGATAAACCTATTTCTCGTAGTCCGTAGTGGATGCTGGGGACTCCGTCAGGACCATGGGGATTAGCGGCTCCGCAGGAGACAGGGCACAAAAATAAAGCTTTAGGATCAGGTGGTGTGCACTGGCTCCTCCCCCTATGACCCTCCTCCAAGCCTCAGTTAGGATACTGTGCCCGGATGAGCGTACACAATAAGGAAGGATTTTGAATCCCGGGTAAGACTCATACCAGCCACACCAATCACACCGTACAACTTGTGATCTGAACCCAGTTAACAGTATGACAACGTAGGAGCCTCTGAACAGACGGCTCACAACAATAACAACCCGATTTCTTTGTAACAATAACTATGTACAAGTATTGCAGACAATCCGCACTTGGGATGGGCGCCCAGCATCCACTACGGACTACGAGAAATAGATTTATCGGTAAGTAAAATCTTATTTTCTCTAATGTCCTAGTGGATGCTGGGGACTCCGTCAGGACCATGGGGATTATACCAAAGCTCCCAAACGGGCGGGAGAGTGCGGATGACTCTGCAGCACCGAATGAGAGAACTCCAGGTCCTCTTTAGCCAGGGTATCAAATTTGTAGAATTTTACAAACGTGTTCTCCCCCGACCACGTAGCTGCTCGGCAGAGTTGTAATGCCGAGACCCCTCGGGCAGCCGCCCAGGATGAGCCCACCTTCCTTGTGGAATGGGCCTTGACAGATTTAGGCTGTGGCAGGCCTGCCACAGAATGTGCAAGTTGAATTGTGCTACAAATCCAACGAGCAATCGTCTGCTTAGAAGCAGGAGCACCCAGCTTGTTGGGTGCATACAGTATAAACAGCGAGTCAGATTTTCTGACTCCAGCCGTCCTTGAAATATATATTTTCAATGCCCTGACAACGTCCAGCAACTTGGAATCCTCCAAATCGCTAGTAGCCGCAGGCACCACAATAGGCTGGTTCAGGTGAAACGCTGACACCACCTTAGGCAGAAAATGAGGACGCGTCCGCAGTTCTGCCCTGTCCGAATGGAAAATCAGATATGGGCTTTTATACGATAAAGCCGCCAATTCTGACACTCTCCTGGCTGAAGCCAGGGCCAGTAGCATGGTTACTTTCCATGTAAGATATTTCAAATCCGCCGATTTGAGTGGCTCAAACCAATGTGATTTGAGAAAATCCAAAACTACATTAAGGTCCCACGGAGCCACTGGGGGCACAACCGGGGGCTGTATATGTAGTACTCCTTTTACAAAAGTCTGGACTTCAGGAACTGAAGCCAATTCTTTCTGGAAGAAAATCGACAGGGCCGAAATTTGAACCTTAATGGACCCCAACTTGAGGCCCATAGACAATCCTGTTTGCAGGAAATGTAGGAATCGACCCAATTGAAATTCCTCCGTGGGGGCCTTCCTGGCCTCACACCACGCAACATGTTTTCTCCAAATGCGGTGATAATGTTGTGCAGTCACCTCCTTCCTGGCTTTTACCAGTGTAGGAATGACCTCTTCCGGAATGCCTTTTTCCCTTAGAATTCGGCGTTCAACCGCCATGCCGTCAAACGCAGCCGCGGTAAGTCTTGGAATAGACACGGTCCCTGCTGAAGCAGGTCCCGTCTTAGAGGTAGAGGCCACGGATCTTCCGTGAGCATCTCCTGAAGTTCCGGGTACCAAGTTCTTCTTGGCCAATCCGGAGCCACGAGTATCGTTCTTACTCCCCTTTGCCGTATAATTCTCAGTACTTTTGGTATGAGAGGCAGAGGAGGAAACACATACACTGACTGGAACACCCACGGCGTTACCAGAGCGTCCACAGTCTCTTGACCTGGCGCAATACCTGTCCAGTTTTTTGTTGAGGCGAGACGCCATCATGTCCACCTTTTGTTTTTCCCAACGGTTCACAATCATGTGGAAGACTTCTGGATGAAGTCCCCACTCTCCCGGGTGTAGATCGTGTCTGCTGAGGAAGTCTGCTTCCCAGTTGTCCACTCCCGGAATGAACACTGCTGACAGTGCTATCACATGATCTTCCGCCCAGCGAAGAATCCTTGCAGCTTCTGCCATTGCTCTCCTGCTTCTTGTGCCGCCCTGTCTGTTTACGTGGGCGACTGCCGTGATGTTGTCCGACTGGATCAACACCGGCTGACCCTGAAGCAGGGGTTTTGCCAGGCTTAGAGCATTGTAAATCGCTCTTAGCTCCAGTATATTTATGTGAAGAGACATCTCCAGGTTTGACCATATTCCCTGGAAGTTTCTTCCCTGTGTGACCGCTCCCCAGCCTCTCAGACTGGCATCCGTGGTCACCAGGACCCAGTCCTGTATGCCGAATCTGCGGCCCTCTAACAGATGAGCACTCTGCAACCACCACAGAAGAGACACCCTTGTCCGTGGCGACAAGGTTATCCGCTGATGCATCTGCAGATGCGATCCGGACCATTTGTCCAGCAGATCCCACTGAAAAGTTTGTGCGTGGAATCTGCCGAATGGAATCGCTTCGTAAGAAGCCACCATCTTTCCCAGGACTCTTGTGCATTGATGCACAGACACTTTCCCTGGTTTTAGGAGGTTCCTGACAAGTTCGGATAACTCCTTGGCTTTCTCCTCCGGAAGAAACACCTTTTTCTGAACCGTGTCCAGAATCATTCCCAGGAACAGCAGACGTGTCATCGGGGTCAATTGAGATTTTGGAAAATTCAGAATCCACCCGTGCTGTTGCAGCACTATTTGGGTTAGTGCTACTACGTCCACCAGCTGTTCCCTGGACCTTGCCCTTATCAGGAGATCGTCCAAGTAAGGGATAATTAATACGCCTTTTCTTCGTAGAAGAAACATCATTTCGGCCATTACCTTGGTAAAGACCCGAGGTGCCGTGGACAATCCAAACGGCAGCGTCTGAAACTGATAATGACAGTTTTGCACCACGAACCTGAGGTACCCTTGATGTGAAGGGCAAATTGGGACATGCAGGTAAGCATCCTTGATGTCCAGGGACACCATAAAGTCCCCTTCTTCCAGATTCGCTATCACTGCTCTGAGTGACTCCATCTTGAACTTGAATTTTTGTATGTACAGGTTCAAAGATTTCAGATTTAGAATAGGTCTTACCGAGCCGTCCGGCTTCGGTACCACAAATAGTGTGGAATAATACCCCTTTCCCTGTTGTAGGAGGGGTACCTTGACTATCACCTGCTGAGAATACAGCTTGTGAATGGCTTCCAATGCCGTCGCGCTGTCTGAGGGAGACGTTGGCAGAGCAGACTTTAGGAACCGGCGAGGGGGAGACTTCTCGAATTCCAACCTGTAACCCCGAGATATTATCTGCAGGATCCAGGGGTCCACCTGTGAGTGAGCCCACTGTGCGCTGAAATTCTTGAGTCGACCCCCCACCGCCCGAGTCCGCTTGTAAAGCCCCAACGTCATGCTGAGAGCTTTGCAGAAGCCGGGGGGGGCTTCTGCTCCTGGGAAGAAGCTGCTTGGTGCACTCTCTTACCCTTTCCTTTGCCTCGGGGCAAATATGACTGTCCTTTCGCCCGCTTGTTCCTATAGGAACGAAAGGACTGCGGCTGAAAAGACGGTGTCTTTTTCTGTTGGGAAGGGACCTGAGGTAAAAAGGTGGATTTCCCGGCTGTTGCCGTGGCCACCAAATCCGATAGACCGACCCCAAATAATTCCTCCCCCTTATACGGCAATACTTCCATATGCCGTTTGGAATCCGCATCACCTGACCATTGTCGCGTCCATAAACTTCTTCTGGCAGATATGGACATCGCACTTACTCTCGATGCCAGAGTGCAAATATCCCTCTGTGCATCTCGCATATATAGAAATGCATCCTTTAAATGCTCTATAGTCAGTAAAATACTGTCCCTATCCAGGGTATCAATATTTTCAGTCAGGGAATCCGACCAAACCACCCCAGCACTGCACATCCATGCAGAGGCGATGGCTGGTCGCAGTATAACACCAGTATGAGTGTATATACTTTTCAGGGTAGTTTCCAGCCTCCTATCTGCTGGATCCTTGAGGGCGGCCGTTTCAGAAGACGGTAACGCCACTTGTTTTGATAAGCGTGTGAGCGCCTTATCCACCCTAGGGGGTGTTTCCCAGCGCGCCCTAACCTCTGGCAGGAAAGGATATAATGCCAATAACTTCTTTGAAATTAGCAGTTTTCTATCGGGGTTAACCCACGCTTCATCACACACTTCATTCAATTCGTCTGATTCAGGAAAAACTACAGGTAGTTTTTTCAGACCCCACATAATACCCCTTTTTGTGGTACATGCAGTATCAGAGATATGTAAAGCCTCCTTCATTGCCTTGATCATATAACGTGTGGCCCACCTGGAAAATACGTTTGTTTCTTCACCGTCGACACTAGATTCGGTGTCCGTGTCTGGGTCTGTGTCGACCGACTGAGGTAAAGGGCGTTTTACAGCCCGACGGTGTCTGAGACGCCTGTACAGGTACTAACTGGTTTGCCGGCCGTCTCATGTCGTCAACTGATTTTTGTAATGTGCTGACATTATCACGTAATTCCATAAATAAAGCCATCCATTTCGGTGTCGACTCCCTAGGGGGTGACATCACCATTACCGGCAATTGCTCCGCCTCCACACCAACATCGTCCTCATACATGTCGACACACACGTACCGACACACAGCAGACACACAGGGAATGCTCTTATCGAAGACAGGACCCCACTAGCCCTTTGGGGAGACAGAGGGAGAGTTTGCCAGCACACACCCAAGCGCTATAAATATATAGGAACAACCCTATAGAAGTGTTGTCTCCCTTATAGCAGCTTAATATATATCAAAAACGCCAAAAAAAGTGCCCCCCCCCCCCCTCTCTTTTTTACCCTGTTTCTGTAGTGCAGTGCAGGGGAGAGTCCTGGGAGCCTTCCTCGCAGCGGAGCTGAGCAGGAAAATGGCGCTGTGTGCTGAGGAGATAGGCCCCGCCCCCTATTTCGGCGGGCTCTTCTCCGGAGTTTGTGAGACCTGGCAGGGGTTAAATACATCCATATAGCCCCAAGGGCTATATGTGATGTATTTTTTAGCCAGAACAAGGTATTCTCATTGCTGCCCAGGGCGCCCCCTGCAGCGCCCTGCACCCTCCGTGACCGCTGGTGTGAAGTGTGTGACAACAATGGCGCACAGCTGCAGTGCTGTGCGCTACCTCTGTCAAAGTCAGAAAAATGTCTCTATGCACGTTGCCATATTTGCACCGCACACTGGTCCGTGCTGCGCATGCGTACGCTCTCCCGTGAAGGCGCATACCCGCAATAGCGTGCACTCGCAGGCGCGGTATGCGTATTTACGGTAGAGTTTATGTAGTCGTAGCGTGCGACTCATTCGTTACATATTTTCACAATTAATGTAGTTTATAGATCATGGTCCCTTTGATAGTTTCTGAAAGTTTGGTTAATATAGAAGGTCCCTGAGCTAAGGAATCCCTCTTTGTATCGTACGAAGGGTCTAACAGGAATCATACAGCAGTGTTTGGTACCCATCGGAAGAGTATTTAATTAGCAATATTCCGGTGTTGGTTTGGAGCGTATTAATCGCTCGTGCGAATAGTTATGGACATAAGAAGTTTATGTCCATTTCTACTATTTACTCATACTCAGGTATGCGGCGGGAAACCTAGTTCCCCACCCACCTGAGCTGTTTGAAATCGTCACAGCCCACCTGTATGAATCAACCTATGACCTTTTGTTATGATGCAGGGCCGAATTCCGACGTCCAATGGACAATGGGATTGTAGGGACTGTAGGATTGCATTGTGTGTGGGGCATAAATAGGCAGGCCGACCACATCCAGCTCTCACTCTTCAACGGTTCTCATTGCTGAAAATCGGGTGCTGGATGTCCAGGCGCATGCGATCGTTTACCCTTGTGCGTAAGTTTCTCTCCGTTATCATTGTCTTTCTGTGAGCCAATTTCTCTCATCTCTCTCCGTCTCTCTCTCTCTCTCTCTCTTTCCCTTCTCTTTCTCTCGTATCTCCCCTAGACTAGTATTGTATTGTATTAGATAGTATTGTATTTTGGTTAGGAAGTCTTTGTTATATTGTAGTGTATCATTTGTACTGTTATCCCCTTTTTACAAGTATACTAGATATAATACAGTTGATAGGCTTTGGAACCTAAACCAGTATCTGTGTATTTTCTATAGTGTTAAGTGTTCACTTGAGCGTCGGTGACGCTCAAGCAGCTTTGTAGTTAGTCAGGTTACACAAGGTTGCACTTACACCCTGTATTCACATTAAGGTATTCTGTGTATTTCTTTGGTATAAGGTTTAGACATAAAGGTATAGCGTTGTGAGCGTCTGCGCCGCTGGTGATCTCCTCGTGGTCTCGAGCGTCCGCTACGCCATAGCGAATCATTACTCTAGTCATAGCCAATAACGTGTCCTGTGATCACTGGGCCGTGAGCGAACGTGACGCTTGAGCGTCTCGCCTACGGCTGAGCGATCGTTACGCAACTAGCGTACCATTACGGTACTTCTTAAGTAAACAGCGTACAGTGTTCTTAGCTTCATAAAGGGTTGTTTATACGACAAGGGAATTTAGCATTGTCAATTGGGGACTCGTCCTATCCTTCTCATATCTGCACTAGGTAGATCAGCAGACATTATCCCCCCAGCAAAGGGTGGGAGGTTGTCTCGCAGTGCTGACGGGATAAGCGTCTGCTTCGCTTAGATAAAGAGTGCTGAAGGAATCCGGGAACCGGAAGTAAGAACAAAACGCTTGTGTCTTTTAAAACTGTTTTATTTCTCTTCTGTCTTGCGTATACACGCACGCATACATTTATCTGCATTTCTTTTTCAAATTTCGTATATCACTATTCCTGTTTGCCAAGTTTTATAGTTGATAGAAAGTGCAAAAAGAGATTTGCTGTTATTTCATAGTAGAGGTAATAGTTAAAGTATAGACCAACACACGGCTTGTCTGGGAGATAAGACAGTCAGTGTGGTGTGCGGTAGATGATCAGGGATCATCTACATTGATAAAGGTAGAAATTGTGTTACAGTGGATCTTTGTTTTGCGTACACGTGTCCCTAACAAAAGACTTGCGTACGCAATCCAAACGGCAGACGCACGCAGCGTACATTACGCAACGTAGCGTCTGGTTACGCCCACGTAGCTCAAGTCACGAAAAGTTGAATTAGCGCAAAGCGATAATTAGCGCAAAGGCGATAAGTAACGCACAGCGGTAAATAACGCGACGCGGTAAATAACGCAAATCTATTTTTGGAAAAACTGAAATTTAGTTTAACAGATCCTGCTCCTAATTGGTAACACTGTTGGACTGAAGACAATTTCTGCGCAGAAATAGATATAGAAACAAAAGTGTACATGTGTTGAGTGAGTGTGGTTTTGTATACAAAAGTTTATATAACTTTAAGGTGGAACCAAAAGGAAAGTCGGGTACTCGTCAAGGGACACACGTGTAAGTGACATATACGGTGGCTAGGGAGGCATCCCTGGTTAAATAATATTTGAGCATTAGAGTATAGCGGACCATAAGGTAACAGACCAGGAGGTCATAAGGTAACAGACCAGGAGGTCATAAGGTAACAGGTAAAATAGACAAAGAGGTCCGCTATAAAAGTCCAGTGGCACAACGCCTGGGGTGTTGGTGCAGAACCCATATAGGCCATAAGCTCTTGCTGAAGGAATCGCGGCCGGAAACATCGATTCCATTGATCTTTCAGTACATGACAAGTAGTGCTTATGTACTGAACGATTGGACCGCACGTAATTGTGTGCAGTAGTTAGTAATCTGACCTAATACCATTAGAGTAAAGTGGTCACAAACGCTATCTGTACATTCTGACGTGATTTGTGTAATTTTTTATTTTTGGAAGGGAAGTTCGCTGGTCACTCAGGAACTATCTAACAACCCCACCTTTACTGGAAAGAGTAAGTGTCCTGCGGGTAACCCTCATATGTTCCAGTAAACAGAAGGTTCCATAGGGGCCCTGTATCGAGTACGCCAGCACCATATCGGTGTGATCAGGTCGTATTGGTCGAGGTGGGCGAGTGAGTGGGGTACTCGGTAAACCGCCACCGCCGGCCTGCCCAGGACATCTTGGTTTGTTTGTAAGGGTTCGCTGAAAACCTTGAGATAAAGATCCAAGGAGGAATAAGCAACACCTGCAGAATTATGGGGGCCAGTTGTTCAGGTAGGGGGCGATCAACCTCGGTTCGGGTTGATTCAGAGAACCGACCCGTTGGGTCGGCAAGGTACATCATGTGTGAAAAATACGGAAGTCACACAGAATCTTTATGTGATGAATGGGAGAGAATGACTGTACAAGACAGGGACAAATTCCCAAGAATAGGTAGCTTCAGTCCAGACGTGTTACAAAATTTAAGGAGGAGGATATGTCTCGTAAAATCATCACAGAGACGAATTCAGCATCATGATTACTTACAGTTATGGCACCAGGAAGGTGAGATACAGAGAGGTTTGGCTCTGGCGGCGGGATCTGGGGCAGTCAGGAAGCTGATAGCCACAGCTCCACCTCCACCATACATTGCAGGAGAGAAGCTGATTACGGAGAGAAACGCACTGGGTTGTAAAACACAAACTCTTAGTAACCCTGTAAATGTTAATGATGTTAACCAAATAACTCATGCAAGTATTAACCCGTGCAAGATGTACCCTGTTTTGAACCTTCCTCAGGAGTGTGATCAAGAAGAAGATTCGGCAACAATTTCAGCGCTCTCTCTAGCGGCCACCATATCAGAAACCACAGTAGGAACTGCACCACCCACGAGATTAATTAAGGCCCCTAGCGGAGGGATAGGTGAGGTCGTGTCAACGGGTAAGTACGGCACCATGCACTACACTGAAACAATTGTACCACAAGTTGTAGAATCTACGCAGAATGAGGCTGTTAGAATTGCTCCTGTAAAGGTGATAGTAGTTCCCAATGGGAAAACAGATGCATCAGGAGCCACACCCGTCAGGAACATTGCCATGTATTGCCCGTTCACTAGAATGGAATTGAGGACCATAGTGTCTGAATTCCCAGACCCCAGAAAAGATTTAGTGGCAAGCCAAAAATACATCAGGGATCTAGGAAACACTTTAGAGCCCAATAATAAGGATTGGCAGATAGTGCTAAGAGCTTGCTTACCTTCCAATGTCGACTCAGTTAAATTCTTGGCTGATTGTGGACTAGATAAAGATGTACCGCTTACAGATGTGTACGACCAGGATAATGTAAAAAGGATAAATTTACAGCTAAAGGAGTATTTCCCAGCCGTTGTTAAATGGAATAAAATATTTTCCATTAAGCAAAAGGAGTCCGAAACGGCAGCAGAATATTTCCACCGGGCACTATCAGAAATGGCAAAATACACTGGTATAGAAGACATTAAGACCAACCCAAACCATCGAGAAGTAGCAGTATCTGTACTGATGGATGGTTTGAAAGAAACATTAAAAGCTAGGGTACAGACCACACAACCATGTTGGCGAGGTCTGTCAGTGTCCACCTTGAGAGAGGCTGCTGTTGATCACGACAAAAACATCACTAGACACAGGGAGTCGCAAAGTGATAAGTTGATGTCCGTAAGTATACAGGCGCTGACCACAAGGCAGCCTGCGTATGTACCACCGAATCCTGTGGGTAAGGCAAGTGTAATAACATGTTTTTCTTGTAACAGACCGGGACACTTTGCACGAGAATGTAGAACAAAGAATGTACAAAGATCTTTTCAACCCCCTAGACAACAACACAACACACGACATTGGGAGCAGGGTCCACAGAGGCGGAGTTTTGAGCCACATACAGGGGAAACAAAAAGATATCCCCCGAACAGAGACTGGCAGGCCTCTGGTAGTTCCCAGCTAACTCCCCCACAAGTAGTTGCTGCCAATGGGATTCAGGGAGGTCAGCATACCCAATAGGGGTGTGGCCACACCTGTAATCTGCAGCCAGTTAAATTGATTGCCAGTCTTGGAAGCGAACCAGAGATTGCAATCAATGTAGCTGGTAAAACTTTAAACTTTCTTGTAGACACAGGGGCGGCCAAGTCAGTGATAAATTCGACAGTGGGCATGAGAACCACTGGTAGGACAATTCCAGCCATGGGAGTAACAGGAGTAGTCCAGCACTACCCTGTTAGCAAACCAGCCGAGATTACAATAGGGCCTTTGCATACCAAGCATTCCTTTTTGCTGGCTGCATCGGCACCAACTAATCTCCTGGGGAGAGACTTACTATGTAAAATGGGTTGCGTCATTTATTGTACTCCTGAAGGTGTATTCTTGGACATACCTGAGAATCACGCTCAGGAGGTACGAGACATGTTAGACTCCCCATCAAAATTAATGTCACATTCCATTATGACAAATAGGAATCCATCCCAAGTAGAAGAGATGATATCTCAGATACCAGAGTCACTTTGGACAAAAGATGGACAGGACACTGGATTAATGGCAAACGTAGCTCCAGTAGTTGTACAAGTAAAAGATGGTAGGATAGCTCCAAAAATCCCACAGTATCCTCTGAAGCCAGAGGTGGAGTTAGGAGTTTTCCCCGTGATAGAGCGCTTGCTACAACAGGGCATTCTAGTAAGAACGTCCAGCACAGCAAATAGTCCCATCTTCCCTGTTAAAAAGAGTGGGGGGAGGGGTTACAGGCTAGTGCAGGATCTAAGGGGGATTAACAAAATAGTTGAGAGTCAGTTCCCCGTAGTGCCTAATCCAGCTGTCATCCTAATGCAAATTCCTCCCACTGCCAAATTTTTCACTGTTATTGACCTCTGCTCCGCTTTCTTTTCGGTACCTCTGCACCCTGACAGCCAATATTTGTTTGCATTCACATACAGAGGAGTCCAATACACGTGGACTCGGTTACCCCAAGGTTTCATAGATAGTCCAAGTATATTTTCTCAGGCTTTGCATGATTGTTTACAGTCTTTCCAACCAGACAGTGGATCAGTATTGATACAGTATGTGGACGATTTATTACTGTGTTCAGATTCACTGGAAGCATCTCTGAAGGATACGAAACAGCTCCTGTTTCATCTTTCAGACACAGGTCACAAGGTTTCCAAAGACAAGTTACAATTATGCCAGACTAAGGTAAAATATTTGGGACACTGTCTAACACAAGGACTGAGACACCTGACCGCTGATAGAATCCAAGCCATTAGAGACATGACACTGCCACAAACCCAGCAACAGATCAGGACGTTTTTAGGAATGTGTGGGTATTGCCGTAATTGGATCCCAGGGTTTTCCATATTGGCGTTACCTTTGCAGGAAATGGTCTCTTCAAACAAACCTGACCGGATTTCGCATACAGACGAATCCGAAACAGCATTTGAGAGACTCAAACAGTGCCTAACGCAGGCACCAGCACTAGGTATGCCAGACTATGGGAAACCCTTTGAACTATACGGAACAGAAAGTGCTGGGTGCGCAGCAGGTGTACTAACCCAAAAACACGGTGACGCCAGCAGGCCAGTCGCATACTACAGCGCCCAGCTAGACACGGTAGCGCGATCCCTCCCCACATGCTTGCGTAGCGTTGCGGCGATAGCATTGCTAGTGACGAAAAGCGAAGATGTCGTGCTAGGCCACAACCTCACAATCCATACACCGCATGCGGTATCTGCCTTATTGAATTCTGCCCAAACCAGACACGTCTCATCAGCAAGGTTTACAAGATGGGAATTGGCATTAATGGCCCCAGTAAACATCACCATAAGGAGATGCAGCGCATTAAATCCTGCAACATTTCTCCCAGGTGTGCCTGGTCAGACACAAAGGGTGGAAGGTGAGAGTGATGGGGAAGGAGGATTTAATGCAAAGGAAGATACACATGATTGTATGGAATATTTGACCCAAAATTTCACCGCAAGGCCTGACATCAGTGACAACCCACTGGAAGATGCAGAACTAACGTTCTACACGGACGGTAGTTGTCATAGACAGTCAGACTCGGGAGACTTGTGTACTGGATACGCAGTCGTAGATGACCAAGGCACCATAGAAGCGGAACCGCTAGGCCCACCTCACTCAGCCCAGGTTGCTGAACTGGTCGCCCTAACCAGAGCATGTGAATTGGCTAAGGGTAAGTCAGCCAATATCTACACCGATTCTAGATACGCCTTCGGGGTAGTACATGATTTCGGAGCGCTATGGCGCCTCAGAAATTTCATGACGGCGGCTGGTACACCGATAGCGCATGCAGCTCACATAAAAAGGCTTCTAACAGCGATACAGGAACCCGACAGAGTGGCTGTTATCAAATGTAAAGCACATACATATAGCCAAGACCCAATATCCCTTGGTAACGGCCGAGCAGATGAAGCCGCAAAGCTTGCAGCTGCTACCCCCATACAGACAGACACCACACAACTGATGGTATTTAATACCATCAACACACAGAAGTTGTGTGAGATGCAGAATTTGTGTTCCACACAGGAAAAAGCAGTCTGGAAGGCAAAGGGATATGACCAGGAGTCCTCAGGGCTCTGGACGGATGGACATGGTAAACCAGTGGCCCCCAGGGCATACCTTCCATGTCTGGCTGAAGCAGCTCACGGGCTGACTCATCTAGGCAAGGAGGGGATGTGCAAATTGGTAAGAGCATACTGGTGCGCCCCAGGATTCTCCTCTCATGCGAGTAAAAGAGCAATGTCATGCCTTACCTGTCTGAGAAAGAATATTGGAAAAGCAATACCTACAGAACCATCCCATATCCCACCTGCCGGCGGCCCTTTCCAGGTAATACAAATTGACTTCATTCAATTACCCCCATGTCGAAATTTGAAATATGTACTTGTTTGTATAGATGTTTTCTCGAATTGGGTCGAAGCTTTCCCAGCAGCTACAAATACCGCTATGTTTACAGCTAAGAAAATTGTGCAGGAATTTGTATGTAGATATGGTATCCCTAGAATCATTGAAAGTGATAGGGGTACCCATTTTACAGGTGATGTCTTTCAAGGAATGTGTAAGTTGATGGGAATTGATAGCAAGCTGCACACTCCGTACCGTCCACAGGCGAGCGCGAAGGTCGAAAGAGTGAACAGCACTATTAAAAATAAATTGAGTAAAGTAATGGCAGAGACAGGATTGACGTGGCCAGAAGCTTTACCCATTGTTTTGTATAGCATCAGAACCACTCCCAGGTCCCCTCTTAATCTGTCTCCTTTTGAAATCTTGTTTGGTCGACAACCGCATGTCATGATTAACCCTCAGGATGATTTGAAATGTAACAATTAAGTAACTGTAAAGTACTTGATTAACATGAGTAAGCAGTTGAGGAATCAAAATGATAATCTGAAGTTGGTGATTCCTGATTTACCAGATAGCAATTGTCATGACATTGAACCTGGGGATTATGTAATGATACGAAATTTTCTACGCTCAGGTTGTCTTATTGATAGATGGGAAGGACCATACCAGGTCTTATTGACTAGCACCACAGCATTGAAGGTGGCTGAGAGAGAGACTTGGGTCCATTCATCCCACTGCAAAAAGGTTGCTGATCCAGAGAAGTCCCGTGATAAGGAACAGACGGTAGAGGTTGTATCACTGGAGTGTCTGTTCCAGGAGGACTGAGGCGGCACCTGAGCCTTGAAGACCGAAAGCAGTTGTCGACTCCCTTCTCCCTTTTATTGTTTTTCTCCACTTCCCATCCCCTCTTCCTTGAAATTTCTTTTTTCCCCCTTCTCATTCTTCTCTATTTCCTCCTCAAAGATGGACTTGCCCCAAGAGACTGTGATCCGGATTTTGATGTTAACCATGATGTTGACCAGAGCAGTCTGTTCCGGCGAGAGTACCATAGAGGTCGAGAGAGGTTCTGGAATGGGTTCCGATTATGATGATGGAGGCGTAGTTTTCCAAGATCAACCAAACCAACAAGCAAAGGCGAGTATCAGAAAACGATCCGATAGAAGAAATTGTGATGGATTGTTAGCTGAAGAAAATTGTATCTGTAGGCTCTGTGATAATCTGGTTGAAGATGGATGCATAAAGAAATGCCAATCCAGTTTTAATATCCATATAGACCGGCATCCATTGAGTGACTATCACTCTTTAGTGGGTAATGTGTTAAACCAAACAGATTGTTGGGTATGCTCTCAAGTACCTCAGGGTCATAGCAAATCAGGGCTAGTACCATTTCCTTTAACGTTAGGGGAGGTACTTGAGCTAAGTGGTGGGAGACCGGTGGACCGGAGGTTTAATATCTCCAGCCCTCCTAGTTTGAAGCTCCACCAATACCATGTGGATAGGTCCCTCTTATGTTTCAATATCTCCAATCCCAGAAAACCGGGAAATTGGGAAGTGTCATGGAGCAACCTTACCATGACCTTTTCACACAGAGCAGATAGAATGCCTACAGATACAGAGCTGGTACGCCACATAGCCAGTAGAGGAAAATCTTTTCGGTATCGATATACCTTAGGAAATAGGATTACTAGAGTTGGAGAGGTATCACCAGGATACTGTGCACATATCGTACAAACTGATACGTGCATTAAGCAGATGGAAGAATTAGGGTCAGGAGATTTCACCTGGAAGGTTTGTAACATGGTCATGTCCTTCTCCGTCCCATATGTTCTCCCCGATGATGCATATTTCATATGCGGGAGAAAGGCGTACAAGTGGCTTGCCCCAAACTCTGAAGGATTGTGTTATATTGGAAAAGTATTGCCTGAAGTGATGACTGTTACACATGACAAAATGAAGGACATACACCGTGGTGCCCAAGCTCCTTATACTCACACTCATTACGAGCACCGAGTTAAAAGACAACTGTCAGAAAGGTTAGAGCATCCGGCCTCTGATCTTATCCATGAATCCACCGGGATTCAGGTCCTGGTCGCGTTAGATTTCACTCGTACCGCTCGGGGAGTGATGAATTATAGATACATTTCCGCACTCGCCAATTTGTTAGATAATATCACTGAAATGTATGATGACACGTTTAGATACACTGGAAGAGAACTTCAAGCTTATAAAACAGAACTAGTTCAGCATAGGATGGTTCTTAATTATCTTACAGCAGTAACAGGCGGATATTGTGTTACATTGGCAACACAGTACGGCATAAAGTGTTGCACTTATATCACGAATAGCACCGAGGATCCGGTAGAGGTCATAGACCAAAAGATGGACGATATTCTCCAATTGAAGTGGGAATTTCGTCGAAAACACAATCTCACCCTTGCTGCTGTAGGTAATGAGCTGACTGGTTGGGTGTCATGGTTGAACCCGCGAAATTGGTTCTCCGGTTTGGGAGACTGGGCTCAAGGAGTCATAATGGATGTTGGAAAGTTTCTACTATGTATCTTGGGTGTCGTTATATCGATTGGATTGATATTTAGATGCGGGCAGGCTTTAATGAGGTGCAAACAAAGTACAAGAGTGATGAGCTTGAGGAGCAAGGAAACTGTAATTAACCTGGATTTGATTTATGACCCAATGATAGAAACCAGGATGGGATGAAAATGCGATTATACGGTCCGTTTCTTTCACCTGTTTTTCTGCTTTTCTCCAAGATACAAAGACCCCCTTGGACGAGGAAGTTGACGAGACGCTATACAGACAACGGATTGACCAAAGAAGAAGATTTGACAACTTTAAATATGGACACTTGATGAACTTTGCCATGGATCCCCAGTTTCCCTAGTACTTTTAAACTCACGCTAGCCCAACATTTTTTTGTAAATCCGATGGCACTGACAAAGCTTGTTGCTCATGCCTAAGGAGCAAAACAGCGCAAAGAAGACGACTCTCAACAGATACCGAACACAACTTCGACGACAGATGTACATTTCCCTGACATAGAATATCATTGCATTTTCCATAAGTGTTCTTTATCTTCATCTCTACAACCCTCAGGTAATGACACACATAGACGATAGGGAATACAGGCACAGATATCAGCAACCACATACCTCCCCCATTCATGTATCATCAACTAAAATGTGCTCCCCATTTTGTTCAAAATCCGAAAAGAGCTCGGTAAAGTTTGACAGCCCATCCACAGACCTGTACCACAGGATAAGAAGGAATTCAAATGTATACTTCGCAATACCTCGAAGCTTGATGTACAACACGTACGGCACGATGATACATGACCCCCCAAACATGGATTCATACACACATGCTTCTGCTATCTCACTAGGTCATACCCTCTTCACACCTTCTCCTCTCTCCTCCCTTACCCAACCATGGAAATCAATTAACCCCTGACTTGCATTTTTCTCCTTAAATGTTTTGTGGCAGTTATTATTGACTGCCAAAGGGTGGACTGTCAAAGTCAGAAAAATGTCTCTATGCACGTTGCCATATTTGCACCGCACACTGGTCCGTGCTGCGCATGCGTACGCTCTCCCGTGAAGGCGCATACCCGCAATAGCGTGCACTCGCAGGCGCGGTATGCGTATTTACGGTAGAGTTTATGTAGTCGTAGCGTGCGACTCATTCGTTACATATTTTCACAATTAATGTAGTTTATAGATCATGGTCCCTTTGATAGTTTCTGAAAGTTTGGTTAATATAGAAGGTCCCTGAGCTAAGGAATCCCTCTTTGTATCGTACGAAGGGTCTAACAGGAATCATACAGCAGTGTTTGGTACCCATCGGAAGAGTATTTAATTAGCAATATTCCGGTGTTGGTTTGGAGCGTATTAATCGCTCGTGCGAATAGTTATGGACATAAGAAGTTTATGTCCATTTCTACTATTTACTCATACTCAGGTATGCGGCGGGAAACCTAGTTCCCCACCCACCTGAGCTGTTTGAAATCGTCACAGCCCACCTGTATGAATCAACCTATGACCTTTTGTTATGATGCAGGGCCGAATTCCGACGTCCAATGGACAATGGGATTGTAGGGACTGTAGGATTGCATTGTGTGTGGGGCATAAATAGGCAGGCCGACCACATCCAGCTCTCACTCTTCAACGGTTCTCATTGCTGAAAATCGGGTGCTGGATGTCCAGGCGCATGCGATCGTTTACCCTTGTGCGTAAGTTTCTCTCCGTTATCATTGTCTTTCTGTGAGCCAATTTCTCTCATCTCTCTCCGTCTCTCTCTCTCTCTCTTTCCCTTCTCTTTCTCTCGTATCTCCCCTAGACTAGTATTGTATTGTATTAGATAGTATTGTATTTTGGTTAGGAAGTCTTTGTTATATTGTAGTGTATCATTTGTACTGTTATCCCCTTTTTACAAGTATACTAGATATAATACAGTTGATAGGCTTTGGAACCTAAACCAGTATCTGTGTATTTTCTATAGTGTTAAGTGTTCACTTGAGCGTCGGTGACGCTCAAGCAGCTTTGTAGTTAGTCAGGTTACACAAGGTTGCACTTACACCCTGTATTCACATTAAGGTATTCTGTGTATTTCTTTGGTATAAGGTTTAGACATAAAGGTATAGCGTTGTGAGCGTCTGCGCCGCTGGTGATCTCCTCGTGGTCTCGAGCGTCCGCTACGCCATAGCGAATCATTACTCTAGTCATAGCCAATAACGTGTCCTGTGATCACTGGGCCGTGAGCGAACGTGACGCTTGAGCGTCTCGCCTACGGCTGAGCGATCGTTACGCAACTAGCGTACCATTACGGTACTTCTTAAGTAAACAGCGTACAGTGTTCTTAGCTTCATAAAGGGTTGTTTATACGACAAGGGAATTTAGCATTGTCACCTCATGAATACTGAAAAGTCTTCTGCCGCCGGTTTCTGGACCTCTTCGCTTTTCGGCATCTGTAAGGGGGTCGGCGGCGCGGCTCCGGGACCGGACTCCATGGCTGGGCCTGTGTTCGATCCCTCTGGAGCTAATGGTGTCCAGTAGCCTAAGAAGCCAATCCATCCTGCACGCAGGTGAGTTCACTTCTTCTCCCCTAAGTCCCTCGTTGCAGTGAGCCTGTTGCCAGCAGGATTCACTGAAAATAAAAAACCTAAAAACTTTTTCTAAGCAGCTCTTTAGGAGAGCCACCTAGATTGCACCCTGCTCGGACGGGCACAAAAACCTAACTGAGGCTTGGAGGAGGGTCATAGGGGGAGGAGCCAGTGCACACCACCTGATCCTAAAGCTTTATTTTTGTGCCCTGTCTCCTGCGGAGCCGCTAATCCCCATGGTCCTGACGGAGTCCCCAGCATCCACTAGGACGTTAGAGAAATACTGTTGATATATACTGTGTCATATGTCTCCCCTGATGTAGGGGAGAGACTTATTTGTAGAGGACACTATGCCTTGTACATGTGAGGTGACCATACACCTAAAAGGAGGATTGAAACGCATATCACCTGATTGGTGGAATCTGTGCTCTGGACTGAGAATGAGCACATGCAGGTACAGGTGATCCACGCGACCTTGGCGGGAAGGACAAGGGTCACGCGACTCTGTAATACCGTATAAATAGGAGAGCCCTCCACTGCAAAGACAGACTTCGAGTGCGCAGCCACGGGAGCAGCTTCCCCCTCTCCTGCGCCGCTGTGAGGAGCTGTAAACAATCAGCGGGCGCTGGGAGAGAGGAGGCAGCAACGGCTTGCGGAAGCGCACTGAAGATGGAAGCGGTCCCCACTGAGTGCTGCCAGTTGCCAGGAGGAGGCGGAGATAGGAGGCGCGGCTAGCCGAGGAGGTGGAATGGAGAGCAGAGAGAGTGAACGGCCTGGGGAGCGCTGTGCTGGAGTTGAATCCCTACACCGGTGGCAATGATCCTTATGGGCAGCCAGAGCAGAGAGTTGTAATCTACCAAGCTGTCCACCCCAGCCTCCGGCTCTGACATCACTGACCTACCCTCTTCAGCAGCGGTGAGCAGCCAGTCAGCTGAGACAAGCAGGGAGTATGGAGGTTTCACTGCCCACCAATGAGAGGACAAAGGGGCGTGGCTACCGTAATAAGCAGCAGGCAATGGGCAGGAGCCTATTGTGAAGACAGCAGTGGTCTGTAAATTGATGCACAACCTCATTGCATGTTAGTGACACAGCTTTACCAATTCACCAGGCAATAGGTGATAGTCACCCAGGACAGTATACAGCATTGATAGGATATTGGGTGAGAAATATTTAATATACAGAGGTATTTCCATAAACTAGTGCTGATAACCCTAATTAAATGAGAAGACATTATCTTTACTTTAAAATGAAATAAGGATTCAAGCAGAGACTCGGATAAGGAAAACACCTATCTGAATATACTGGATATATATAATAGAAGAAATAAGACTCTTATTTAACTGCAGGATCTATAACAACTATACAAAGTCTACAGTCTTTATATATATATATATATATATATATATATATATATATATATATATATATATATATATATATATATATATATATAATATAGCTCCTGTAAAGACTGAGTGATAGGAGCAGTAGTGACCTCTGGTGGATAATTCAGGCAGCCTTCTTGTCAGCCCTCCTTTTTATAAACAGCAGGTTGCCCCTAATTGAATACAATAAGAAAACTTTGTATGCTCTGAATTGATACCTCGATACAAGTGTCCATTAACAAGTACTAACACCGGTTGTTTGGATTCTGCTACAAGGGATACAATTAAACTCTAGGAGATATTAAATCAACACCGTGACTAATCACATACTTAGAATATATATATATATATATATATATATATATATATTTCTCTAACGTCCTAAGTGGATGCTGGGGACTCCGTCAGGACCATGGGGAATAGCGGCTCCGCAGGAGACAGGGCACAAAAATAAAGCTTTAGGATTAGGTGGTGTGTACTGGCTCCTCCTCCTATGACCCTCCTCCAAGCCTCAGTTAGGTTTTTGTGCCCGTCCGAGCAGGGTGCAATCTAGGTGGCTCTCCTAAAGAGCTGCTTAGAAAAAGTTTTTAGGTTTTTTATTTTCAGTGAGTCCTGCTGGCAACAGGCTCACTGCATCGAGGGACTTAGGGGAGAGAATTTCAACTCACCTGCGTGCAGGATGGATTGGATTCTTAGGCTACTGGACACCATTAGCTCCAGAGGGAGTCGGAACACAGGTCTCACCCTGGGGTTCGTCCCGGAGCCGCGCCGCCGACCCCCCTTACAGATGCTGAAGATTGAAGGTCCGGAAACAGGCGGCAGAAGGCTCTTCAGTCTTCATGAAGGTAGCGCACAGCACTGCAGCTGTGCGCCATTGTTGTCACACACTTCACACCAAGCGGTCACGGAGGGTGCAGGGCGCTGCTGGGGGTGCCCTGGGCAGCAATATTTAATACCTTTATGGCAAAAGAATACATCACATATAGCCATTGAGGCTATATGTATGTATTTAACCCATGCCAGTTATCTAAAACTACGGGAGAAAAGCCCGCCGAAATAGGGGGCGGAGCTTATTCTCCTCAGCACACAGCGCCATTTTCCTGCTCAGCTCCGCTGTGAGGAAGGCTCCCTGGACTCTCCCCTGCACTGCACTACAGAAACAGGGTAAAACAGAGAGGGGGGGGGATATTTTGGCGATATTTTTATATATTTAAGCGGCTATAAGGAACAACACTTATATAGGGTTGTTCCCATATATATTATAGCGCTTGGGTGTGTTCTGGCAAACTCTCCCTCTGTCTCCCCAAAGGGCTAGTGGGGTCCTGTCTTCGATAAGAGCATTCCCTGTGTGTCTGCTGTGTGTCGGTACGTGTGTGTCGACATGTATGAGGACGATGTTGGCGTGGAGGCAGAGCAATTGCCGATAATGGTGATGTCACCCCCCAGGGAGTCGACACCGGAATGGATGGCTTTGTTTATGGAATTACGTGATAATGTCAGCACATTACAAAAATCAGTTGACGACATGAGACGGCCGGCAAACCAGTTAGTACCTGCCCAGGCGTCTCAGACACCGTCAGGGGCTGTAAAGCGCCCTTTACCTCAGTCGGTCGACACAGACACTGAATCTAGTGTCGACGGTGATGAAACAAACGTATTTTCAAGTAGGGCCACACGTTATATGATCACGGCAATGAAGGAGGCTTTGCATATCTCTGATACTGCAAGTACCACATAAAGGGGTATTATGTGGGGGGTGAAAAAACTACCTGTAGTTTTTCCTGAATCAGAGGAATTAAATGATGTATGTGATGAAGCGTGGGTTAACCCAGATAGAAAAATGCTAATTTCAAAAAAGTTATTAGCATTATACCCTTTCCCGCCAGAGGTTAGGGCGCGCTGGGAAACACCCCCTAGGGTGGATAAGGCGCTCACACGCTTATCAAAACAAGTGGCGTTACCGTCTCCTGATACGGCCGCCCTCAGGGATCCAGCTGATAGGAGAATGGAAACTACCCTAAAAAGTATATACACACATACTGGTGTTATACTGCGACCAGCCATCGCCTCAGCCTGGATGTGCAGTGCTGGGGTCGTCTGGTTGGATTCCCTGACTGAAAATATTGATACCCTGGATAGGGACAGTATTTTATTGACTATAGAGCAATTAAAGGATGCTTTCCTTTATATGCGAGATGCTCAGAGAGATATTTGCACTCTGGCATCGAGAGTAAATGCGATGTCCATATCTGCCAGAAGGAGTTTATGGACGCGACAGTGGTCAGGTGATGCGGATTCCAAACGACATATGGAAGTATTGCCGTATAAAGGGGAGGAATTATTTGGCGTCGGTCTATCGGATCTGGTGGCCACGGCAACTGCCGGAAAATCCACCTTTTTACCTCAGACCCCCTCCCAACAGAAAAAGACACCGTCTTTTCAGCCGCAGTCCTTTCGGTCCTATAAGAACAAGCGGACAAAAGGACAGTCATATCTGCCTCGGGGCAGAGGAAGGGGTAAGAGAGGGCAGCAAGCAGCCCCTGCCCAGGAACAGAAGCCCTCCCAGGGTTCTGCAAAGCCCTCAGCATGACGCTGGGGCCTTACAAGCGGACTCAGGAGCGGTGGGGGGTCGACTCAAGAATTTCAGCGCACAGTGGGCTTGCTCACAGGTGGACCCCTGGATTCTGCAGGTAGTATCTCAGGGTTACAGGTTGGAATTCGAGAAGTCTCCCCCTCGCCGGTTCCTAAAGTCTGCTTTGCCAACGTCTCCCTCAGACAGGGCGACGGTATTGGAAGCCATTCACAAGCTGTTTTCTCAGCAGGTGATAGTCAAGGTACCCCTCCTACAACAGGGAAAAGGGTTATTACTCCACGCTATTTGTGGTACCGAAGCCGGACGGCTCGGTAAGACCTATTCTAAATCTGAAATCTTTGAACCTGTACATACAAAAATTCAAGTTCAAGATGGAGTCACTCAGAGCAGTGATAGCGAATCTGGAAGAAGGGGACTTTATGGTGTCCCTGGACATAAAGGATGCTTACCTACATGTCCCAATTTGCCTTTCACATCAAGGGTACCTCAGGTTCGTGGTGCAAAACTGTCATTATCAGTTTCAGACGCTGCCGTTTGGATTGTCCACGGCACCTCGGGTCTTTACCAAGGTAATGGCCGAAATGATGATTCTTCTGCGAAGAAGAGGCGTATTAATTATCCCTTACTTGGACGATCTCCTGATAAGGGCAAGGTCCAGAGAACAGCTGGAGGACGGAGTAGCACTAACCCAACTAGTGCTGCAACAACACGGGTGGATTCTGAATTTTCCAAAATCTCAGTTGACCCCGACGACACGTCTGCTGTTCCTGGGAATGATTCT
Organism: Pseudophryne corroboree; assembly: GCF_028390025.1. Classification (NCBI taxonomy): domain Eukaryota; kingdom Metazoa; phylum Chordata; class Amphibia; order Anura; family Myobatrachidae; genus Pseudophryne; species Pseudophryne corroboree. The sequence continues at coordinate 1,016,764,069 of NC_086445.1, read as the reverse complement.
GGACACTGTTCAGAAAAAGGTGTTTCTTCCGGAGGAGAAAGCCAGGGAGTTATCCGAACTTGTCAGGAACCTCCTAAAACCAGGGAAAGTGTCTGTGCATCAATGCACAAGAGTCCTGGGAAAGATGGTGGCTTCTTACGAAGCGATTCCATTCGGCAGATTCCACGCACGAACTTTTCAGTGGGATCTGCTGGACAAATGGTCCGGATCGCATCTGCAGATGCATCAGCGGATAACCTTATCGCCACGGACAAGGGTGTCTCTTCTGTGGTGGTTGCAGAGTGCTCATCTGTTAGAGGGCCGCAGATTCGGCATACAGGACTGGGTCCTGGTGACCACGGATGCCAGTCTGAGAGGCTGGGGAGCGGTCACACAGGGAAGAAACTTCCAGGGAGTATGGTCAAGCCTGGAGATGTCTCTTCACATAAATATACTGGAGCTAAGAGCGATTTACAATGCTCTAAGTCTGGCAAAACCCCTGCTTCAGGGTCAGCCGGTGTTGATCCAGTCGGACAACATCACGGCAGTCGCCCACGTAAACAGACAGGGCGGCACAAGAAGCAGGACAGCAATGGCAGAAGCTGCAAGGATTCTTCGCTGGGCGGAAGATCATGTGATAGCACTGTCAGCAGTATTCATTCCGGGAGTGGACAACTGGGAAGCAGACTTCCTCAGCAGACACGATCTACACCCGGGAGAGTGGGGACTTCATCCAGAAGTCTTCCACATGATTGTGAACCGTTGGGAAAAACCAATGGTGGATATGATGGCGTCCCGCCTCAACAAAAAACTGGACAGGTATTGCGCCAGGTCAAGAGACCCTCAGGCAATAGCTGTGGACGCTCTGGTAACACCGTGGGTGTTCCAGTCAGTGTATGTGTTCCCTCCTCTGCCTCTCATACCAAAGGTACTGAGAATTATACGGCAAAAGGGAGTAAGAACGATACTAGTGGCTCCGGATTGGCCAAGAAGAACTTGGTACCCGGAACTTCAAGAGATGCTCACGGAGGATCCGTGGCCTCTACCTCTAAGACCGGACCTGCTTCAGCAGGGACCGTGTCTATTCCAAGACTTACCGTGGCTGCGTTTGACGGCATGGCGGTTGAACGCCGAATTCTAAGGGAAAAAGGCATTCCGGAAGAGGTCATTCCTACACTGGTAAAAGCCAGGAAGGAGGTGACTGCACAACATTATCACCGCATTTGGAGAAAATATGTTGCGTGGTGTGAGGCCAGGAAGGCCCCCACGGAGGAATTTCAACTGGGTCGATTCCTACGTTTCCTGCAAACAGAATTGTCTATGGGCCTCAAATTGGGGTCCATTAAGGTTCAAATTTCGGCCCTGTCGATTTTCTTCCAGAAAGAATTGGCTTCAGTTCCTGAAGTCCAGACTTTTGTAAAAGGAGTACTACATATACAGCCCCCGGTTGTGCCCCCAGTGGCACCGTGGGATCTTAATGTAGTCTTGGATTTTCTCAAATCCCATTGGTTTGAGCCGCTCAAATCGGTGGAGTTGAAGTATCTTACATGGAAAGTAACCATGCTACTGGCCCTGGCTTCAGCCAGGAGAGTATCAGAATTGGCGGCTTTATCATATAAGAGCCCATATCTGATTTTCCATACGGACAGGGCAGAACTGCGGACACGTCCTCATTTTCTGCCTAAGGTGGTGTCAGCGTTTCACCTGAACCAGCCTATTGTGGTGCCTGCGGCTACTAACGATTTGGAAGATTCCAAGTTGTTGGACGTGGTCCGGGCATTGAAAATATATATTTCAAGAACGGCGGGAGTCAGAAAGTCTGACTCACTGTTTATATTGTATGCACCCAACAAGATGGGTGCTCCTGCTTCTAAGCAGACGATTGCTCGTTGGATTTGTAGCACAATTCAACTTGCACATTCTGTGGCAGGCTTGCCACAACCTAAATCTGTCAAGGCCCATTCCACAAGGAAAGTGGGCTCATCCTGGGCGGCTGCCCGGGGGGTCTCGGCATTACAACTCTGCCGAGCTGCTACTTGGTCAGGGGCAAACACATTTGCAAAATTCTACAAATTTGATACCCTGGCTGAGGAGGACCTTGAGTTCTCTCATTCGGTGCTGCAGAGTCATCCGCACTCTCCCGCCCGTTTGGGAGCTTTGGTATAATCCCCATGGTCCTGACGGAGTCCCCAGCATCCACTTAGGACGTTAGAGAAAATAAGAATTTACTTACCGATAATTCTATTTCTCGTAGTCCGTAGTGGATGCTGGGCGCCCATCCCAAGTGCGGATTGTCTGCAATACTTGTACATAGTTATTGTTACATACAAATTCGGGTTGTTATTGTTGTGAGCCGTCTGTTCAGAGGCTCCTACGTTTGTCATACTGTTAACTGGGTTCAGATCACAAGTTATACGGTGTGATTGGTGTGGCTGGTATGAGTCTTACCCGGGATTCAATATCCTTCCTTATTGTGTACGCTCGTCCGGGCACAGTATCCTAACTGAGGCTTGGAGGAGGGTCATAGGGGGAGGAGCCAGTACACACCACCTAATCCTAAAGCTTTATTTTTGTGCCCTGTCTCCTGCGGAGCCGCTATTCCCCATGGTCCTGACGGAGTCCCCAGCATCCACTACGGACTACGAGAAATAGAATTATCGGTAAGTAAATTCTTATTATAAATACAAAAAAATGTCTTCCACCCCGCGCTCAACCTACCAGCAGCAATATGGAGAAAGTCCCTGTTAGTGAACTTTCAAAGAATAACATAAACAAAAACAATAACCAATTGCGCTTGGTATAACTTTAAAACACTCAGATTTTAGTATTTCCAGTAGCTGTTCTTCCACGGTGTGGATTCTTATAACTGGTATCACCTGCAAGTATACCCTCACACCAGAGAACACACCCGAACAAAAAGACGGCCAGAATGGCCTAAATTAGATATGATACCAATTTGTTTTTATTAAAAAACATGTAGAATTCCATAAATTCATATGAACATTTTTTTTACAGATAAAAGGTTCCATACATTCATATAAACATTCTTAAAAGAAAAACATCCAGATACAGTCAATAGGTTTTCTGTTCAAGCCTTTAAAGAACACCCTCACCCTTATAGGTGTATATTCTGTAGGGTGTATTAATGAACTAGATAAGAGACCGTAACGGATTTGACCCAACGCGTTTCGTCAGAACGACTTCATCAGGGGTTTCTGTATGGTATCACTAAAACATAAAACGGGTGATTGGATGGTCCTTTAAAATTTCTAGGATAATTTTTATATACACACATATATGCATATACACATAGGGAAGGAAAATGGAGGAGAAAATGGAGAAGGAAATATATACATACCAAAAAAAGGAAGGAACAAATGCCTTCATGGATATAAAACATCCATAGCCCATATATATAGGACCAACTTTTAATAGAGATGGATAATTCACCCAGAATGGTTGTAGGATGGTAAAACCTATGGATATTATTAATTGGTTAGAAGACCATAATTTTAATATTCGGACATATTTTTACTGGGTGCTATCAGGTGTGGTGTCTTATCATATAATTTTATACATACCAAGCATAAACGCATACGCCTTTAAGGGTATTCAGCTAGTTAATGAACCTGGTTGCAGACTCTTTTCAGTTTTTATGCAGGGTCTGTTAAATTTGAACCCTAAAGAATATTCTTTAGGGTTCAAATTTAACAGACCCTGCATAAAAACTGAAAAGAGTCTGCAACCAGGTTCATTAACTAGCTGAATACCCTTAAAGGCGTATGCGTTTATGCTTGGTATGTATAAAATTATATGATAAGACACCACACCTGATAGCACCCAGTAAAAATATGTCCGAATATTAAAATTATGGTCTTCTAACCAATTAATAATATCCATAGGTTTTACCATCCTACAACCATTCTGGGTGAATTATCCATCTCTATTAAAAGTTGGTCCTATATATATGGGCTATGGATGTTTTATATCCATGAAGGCCTTTGTTCCTTCCTTTTTTTTGGTATGTATATATTTCCTTCTCCATTTTCTCCTCCATTTTCCTTCCCTATGTGTATATGCATATATGTGTGTATATAAAAATTATCCTAGAAATTTTAAAGGACCATCCAATCACCCGTTTTATGTTTTAGTGATACCATACAGAAACCCCTGATGAAGTCGTTCTGACGAAACGCGTTGGGTCGAATCCGTTACGGTCTCTTATCTAGTTCATTAATACACTCTACAGAATATACACCTATAAGGGTGAGGGTGTTCTTTAAAGGCTTGAACAGAAAACCTATTGACTGTATCTGGATGTTTTTCTTTTAAGAATGTTTATATGAATGTATGGAACCTTTTATCTGTAAAAAAAATGTTCATATGAATTTATGGAATTCTATATGTTTTTTAATAAAAACAAATTGGTATCATATCTAATTTAGGCCATTCTGGCCGTCTTTTTGTTCGGGTGTGTTCTCTGGTGTGAGGGTATACTTGCAGGTGATACCAGTTATAAGAATCCACACCGTGGAAGAACAGCTACTGGAAATACTAAAATCTGAGTGTTTTAAAGTTATACCAAGCGCAATTGGTTATTGTTTTTGTTTTTATATATATATATATTTTTTTTTTTTTTTTTTTTTTTTATATAGTCACCCATAAGAGAGTACAGATTAGTGGAGAGAGGTAAACTATTTTTAAGTTAAAGTAGGAATTTGAATAATACCTACAGTAATAAGAAGGCCATTAACTTTTTAGACATACTTACCGTGTGTTTATAAAGTATTAATAGGTTTATTTAATGTTTAGGGCGGTAATGTTCTAATGAATTTGGTACGTCTACAATTGATTAGATCTGTATGAATTGAACTATATTACTCCTAAGTAAAAGTACTTTCATTAAGTGAATTTGGTTTGTATGGTGTGTACTTACCTGGGGAGCAGTCGAATTCGGTAAAGTTGGAGCAAACTGGTAATCAATCGCAGCATCTGTAATACAATATATAAGAAATTAAGGTTTTCCCAAATGTAGAGAAAAGAAGACTCTTGTGTGGGCGCACTCTTAAATATCGGTAAATACCATATGTAGGTGAATTAAAACATAACTTTTATTAGTAGCATTAAATTTAGTAGCAATTTAATAAAAGTTATGTTTTAATTCATCTACGTATGGTATTTACTGATATTTAAGAGTGCGCCCATACAAGAGTCTTCTTTTCTCTACTATATTGGTAACATGCCAATATTGGCCCTCATTCCGAGTTGTTCGCTCGCTAGCTACTTTTAGCAGAAATGCAAACACAAAGCCGCCGCCCTCTGGGGTTCATTCCGAGTTGTTCGCTCGTTAAATTTCTTCGCATCACAGCGATTTTCCGCTTAGTGCGCATGCGCAATGTTCGCACTGCGACTGCGCCAAGTAAATTTGCTATACAGTTAGGTATTTTACTCACGGCTTTTTCTTCGTTCAGGCGATCGGAGTGTGATTGACAGGAAGTGGGTGTTTCTGGGCGGAAACTGGCCGTTTTATGGGAGTGTGTGAAAAAAAGCTGCAGTTTCTCGGAAAAACGCGGGAGTGGCTGGAGAAACGGAGGAGTGTCTGGGCGAACGCTGGGTGTGTTTGTGACGTCAAACCAGGAACGACAAGCACTGAACTGATCGCACTGGCAGAGTAAGTCTCGAGTTACTCAGAAACTGCACAGAGATGAATTTTCGCATTATTGCGAATCTTTCGTTCGCAATTTTAAGAAGCTAAGATTCACTCCCAGTAGGCGGCGGCTTAGCGTGTGCAATGCTGCTAAAAACAGCTTGCGAGCGAACAACTCGGAATGACCCCCTCTGGGAGTGTATCATAGCATAGCAGAATTGCTAACGAAAGATTAGCAATTCTGCTATTAAGTATTTCTCTTACGTCCTAGAGGATGCTGGGGACTCCGTAAGGACCATGGGGAATAGACGGGCTCCGCTGGAGACATGGGCACTAAAAAGAACTTTAGGTATGGGTGTGCACTGGCTCCTCCCTCTATGCCCCGTCTCCAGACCTCAGTTTAATACTGTGCCCAGAGGAGACTGGGTGCACTACAGGGATCTCTCCTGAGCTTCCTGTAAAAAAAAAAAAATATTTTGTTAGGTTTGTTATTTTCAGGGAGACCTGCTGGCAACAGGCTCCCTGCATCGTGGGTCTGAGGAGAGAGAAGCAGACCTACTTAAATGTTAGGCTCTGCTTCTTAGGCTACTGGACACCATTAGCTCCAGAGGGAGTCAGAACGCACGTCTCCCCTAGCGGTTCGTCCCGGAGCCGCGCCACCGTCCTCCTCGCAGAGCCGGAAGATAGAAGCCGGGTGAGTATACGAAGGCAGAAGACTTCAAAGGCGGCAGAAGACATCAGATCTTCAGTGAGGTGCGCGCCATTGCTCCCACGGACACACACGCAGCGGACACTGTTGGGTGCAGGGGGGGGGGCGCCCTGGGCAGCAATGTGGACCTCGACACTGGCAATTGGTACATACACATTTTTGAGTATTAATTCAGCCCCCGCCAGTTTAAAGAAACAGCGGGACCAAAGCCCGCCACTGAGGGGGCGGGGCTTCTCCCTCAGCACTCACCAGCGCCATTTTCTCCACAAGCATACGCTGAGAAGCTTGCACCCCGGACTCTACCCTGCTGATCACTGGTGACAGAGGGTTTTAAAGAAGGGGGGGGGGGCACATAATTTGGCGCAGTGAATAGCGCTGTATCTGGGTAAAAAATTTTTATTTTCCCAGGGTTATTGGCGCTGGGTGTGTGCTGGCAGACTCTCTCTCTGTCTCTCCAAAGGGCCTTTTGGGGAAACTGTCTACAGATAGAGTTTTCCCTGAGTGAGTGGTGTGTCAGTACGTGCGTGTCGGCATGTCTGAAGCGGAAGGCTCTCCTAGGGATGAGGTGGAGCGTATGAGCGTGGTGTCTCCGTCGGCAACACCGACACATGACTGGATGGAAATGTGGAATATTTTAAATACAAATGTTAATTTATTGCACAAACGTTTGGCCAAAGCAGAATCCAGGGACAGTACAGAGGGTCATACCCTGCCTTTCCCTACGTCACAGGGGCCTTCTGGGTCTCAAAAACACCCACTTTCCCCGGTAGTTGACACAGATACCGACACGGATTCTGAATCCAGTGTCAATTATGATGATGCGAGGTTGCAGCCAAAATTGGTAAAGAGTATTCATTATATATTTATTGCTATAAAGGATGTGCTGCATATTATAGATGACCCCGCAGTGCCTAATCCAAAATTCCACATGTTTAAAGAAAAGAAGCCTGAGTTTACTTTTCCACCTTCTTTTGAATTAAATGAGTTATTTGAAAGTGCTTGGGAAACTCCAGACAAGAAGCTGCAGATTCCCAAAAAGAATTCTTATGGCGTATCTTTTCCTGATCAAGGACAGGATACGGTGGGAATCATCCCCAAGAGTGGATAAAGCGTTGACGCGCCTTTCCAAAAAGGTGGCGCTGCCGTCGCAGGATACTGCTGCCCTCAGGGATCCTGCTGATCGCAAGCAAGAAACTACCTTAAAGTCAATTTACACGCATACCGGTACATTACTCAGACCGGCAATAGCGTCGGCTTGGGTTTGTAGCGCTGTACTAGCATGGACAGATACCTTATCTACTGATATGGATACGATGGATAGGGATTCTATCTTATTGACCCTGGGTCATATTAAGGATGCGGTCCTTTATATGAGAGAGGCTCAGAGGGATATAGGCATACTGGGGTCCAGAGCGAACGCTATGGCAGTTTCTGCCAGGCGAGCACTGTGGACCTGACAGTGGTCCGGTGATGCCGACTCAAAATGGCATATGGAGGTTTTACCTTACAAGGGTGAGGAGTTGTTTGGGGAAGGTCTCGCGGACCTAGTTTCCACAGCTACTGCAGGTAAATCAACCTTTTTACCTTATGTTCCCTCACAGCCTAAGAAAACGCCACATTATCAGATGCAGTCCTTTCGGCCGCATAAATCCAATAGGGCTTGGGGATCTTCCTTTCTTGCCAGAGGTAAGGGCAAGGGGAAAAAGCTGCCAACTACAGCCAGTTCCCAGGATCAAAAGTCCTCCCCGGCCTCTACTAAATCCACAGCATGACGCTGGGGCTCCACGGGTGGAGTCCGCTCTGGTGGGGGCACATCTTCGTCTTTTCAGCCAGGTCTGGATTCATTCTCAGGTGCACCCCTTGGCAATAGACATTGTTTCCCGGCGGTATCAGCTGGAATTCGAAGAAGTGCCCCCTCGCCGGTTTTTCAAATCGGCACTACCGACTTCTTCCCCAGGGAGGGAGGTAGTTTTGGCAGCAATTCAAAAATTGTGTCTCCAACAAGTGGTGGTCAAGGGGATGGGCTATTACTCAACCCTGTTTGTGGTCCCGAAACCGGACGGTTCGGTCAGACCCATTCTAAATTTAAAATCCTTAAAACTATACTTAAAGAGGTTCAAGTTCAAGATGGAGTCGCTCAGGGCGGTCATTGCAAGTCTGGAAGAGGGAGATTATATGGTGTCTCTAGACATAAAGGATGCATACCTTCATGTCCCCATTTATCAACCTCAACAGGCGTTCCTGAGATTTGTGGTGGAGGATTGTCACTACCAATTTCAGACGTTGCCGTTTGGGCTGTCCACGGCCCCGAGAATTTTTACCAAGTTAATGGCGGAGGTGATGGTGCTCCTGCTCAAGCAGGGAGTCACAATTATCCCGTACTTGGACGATCTCCTGATAAAATCGAGATCGAGAGAACAGTTGCTGGTAAAAGTATCACTCTCCCTGAGGGTGTTACAACAACACGGTTGGATTTTAAACCTGCTAAAGTCACAGTTAGTTCCAACAACCAGATTGCCTTTCATACGCATGATTCTGGACACGGAACAAAAGAGGGTCTTTCTCCCGACGGAAAAGGCCCAGGAACTGCAGGACTTGGTCAGGGACCTGTTAAAGCCAGACAGGGTGTCGGTACATCACTGCACGCGAGTGCTGGGAAAAATGGTGGTGTCTTGCGAGGCCTTTCCATTCGGCAGGTTCCATGCCAGAACATTTCAGTGGGACCTTCTGGACAAGTGGTCCGGGTCACATCTACAGATTCATCAGATGATCCGCCTGTCCCCTAGGGCCAGGGTATCTCTCCTGTGGTGGCTGCAGAGTGCTCACCTTCTAGAGGGCCGCAGGTTCAGAATCCAGGACTGGGTTCTGGTGACCACGGACGCGAGCCTCCGAGGATGGGGAGCAGTCACACAGGGAAGAAACTTCCAGGGTCTGTGGTCAAGCCAGGAGGCTTGTCTACACATCAACATTCTGGAATTAAGGGCCATATACAACGGCCTTCGTCAGGCGCAGACCTTACTTCAAGGTCTACCGGTTCTGATTCAGTCAGACAACATCACAGCAGTGGCTCATGTAAACCGCCAAGGCGGCACAATGAGCAGAGTGGCAATGGCAGAAGCCTCAAAGATTCTTCGATGGGTGGAGAGTCATGTAAGCGCTCTGACAGCAGTCTTCATTCCGGGAGTAGACAACTGGGAAGCAGACTTCCTCAGCAGACACGATCTACATCCAGGAGAGTGGGGACTTCATCAGAAAATCTTCGAAGAGATTGCAAGTCAGTGGGGTCTGCCTCAAAGAGACATGATGGCTTCACGCCTCAACAAGAAACTTCCGAGATATTGCGCCAGGTCAAGGGACCCTCAGGCGATTGCAGTGGACGCACTGGTGACACAGTGGGTGTTTCAGTCAGTCTATGTGTTCCCTCCTCTTCCTCTCATCTCAAAGATACTGAGAATCATAAGACGAAGAGGGGTTCAGGCGATTCTCATCGTTCCAGATTGGCCTCGAAGGGCCTGGTATCCAGATCTACAGGAAATGCTCTCAGAGGATCCGTGGCCTCTTCCTCTCAGGGAAGACCTGTTACAACAGGGGCCCTGTCTGTTCCAGGACTTACCGCGACTGCGTTTGACGGCATGGCGGTTGAACGCAGGATCCTAGCGAAAAAGGGCATTCCGGAAGAGGTCATTCCTACTCTAATAAAGGCAAGGAAGGAGGTGACTTCGAAACATTATCACTGTATCTGGAGGAAGTACTGTATGTGTCTTGGTGTGAAGCCAAGACTGCTCCTCCGGAAGAATTCCATCTGGGCCGTTTTCTCCACTTCCTGCAAACTGGAGTGAATTTGGGCCTAAAGTTAGGCTCCATTAAGGTTCAGATTTCGGCCCTATCCATTTTCTTCAAAGGGAATTGGCTTCTCTTCCAGAGGTCCAGACTTTCGTGAAGGGGTGCTGCATATCCAGCCTCCTTTTGTGCCTCCAGTGGCACCATGGGACCTTAACGTGGTGTTACGGTTCCTTAAGTCTCACTGGTTTGCACCACTTCAAACAGCTGAATTAAAGTATCTCACTTGGAAAGTGGTCATGTTGTTGGCCTTGGCTTCGGCGCGGCGAGTGTCGGAGTTGGCGGCTTTGTCTCACAAAAGCCCTTTTCTGATTTTCCATGTGGATAGAGCTGAGTTGCGGACTCGTCCCCAATTTTTGCCTAAGGTGGTTTCTTCTTTTCATATGAACCAACCTATTGCGGTGCCTGTGGCTGCAAGGGACGTGGAGGATTCCGAGTCCCTGGATGTGGTCAGGGCATTGAAAATTTTAGAGATGAGCGGGTTCGGTTTCTCTGAAACCGAACCCGCACGAACTTCATGTTTTTTTTACGGGTCCGAGCAGACTCGGATCCTCCCGCCTTGCTCGGTTAACCCGAGCGCGCCCGAACGTCATCATGACGCTGTCGGATTCTCGCGAGACTCGGATTCTATATAAGGAGCCGCGCGTCGCCGCCATTTTCACACGTGCATTGAGATTGATAGGGAGAGGACGTGGCTGGCGTCCTCTCCATTAGAAATTAGATTAGAAGAGAGAGAGAGATTGTGCAGAGTCAGACAGAGTTTACCACAGTGACCAGTGCAGTTGTTGTTAGTTAACTTTTATTTATTTTAATATAATATATCCGTTCTCTGCTATATCCGTTCTCTGCCTGAAAAAAAACGATACACAGCAGCAGCCAGTCACACAGTGTGACTCAGTCTGTGTGCACTCAGCTCAGCCCAGTGTGCTGCACATCAATGTATAAAAGGCAAAGCTTATAATAATTGTGGGGGAGACTGGGGAGCACTGCAGGTTGTTATAGCAGGAGCCCCCAGGAGTACATAATATTATATTAATTTAAAATTAAACAGTGCACACTTTTGCTGCAGGAGTGCCACTGCCAGTGTGACTAGTGGTGACCAGTGCCTGACCACCAGTATAGTAGTATATTGTTGTATGTATTGTATACTATCTCTTTATCAACCAGTCTATATTAGCAGCAGACACAGTACAGTGCGGTAGTTCACGGCTGTGGCTACCTCTGTGTCGGCAGTCGGAACTCGGCAGGCAGTCCGTCCATCCATAATTGTATTACAATATATACCACCTAACCGTGGTATTTTTTTTTCTTTCTTTATACCGTCGTCATAGTGTCATACTAGTTGTTACGAGTATACTACTATCTCTTTATCAACCAGTGTACAGTGCGGTAGTTCACGGCTGTGGCTACCTCTGTGTCGGCAGTCGGCAGGCAGTCCGTCCATCCATAATTGTATTATTATTATAATATATACCACCTAACCGTGGTTTTTTTTTCATTCTTTATACCGTCATAGTGTCATACTAGTTGTTACGAGTATACTACTATCTCTTTATCAACCAGTGTACAGTGCGGTAGTTCACGGCTGTGGCTACCTCTGTGTCGGCAGTCGGCAGGCAGTCCGTCCATCCATAATTGTATTATTATTATAATATATACCACCTAACTGTGGTATTTTTTTTTCTTTCTTTATACCGTCGTCATAGTGTCATACTAGTTGTTACGAGTATACTACTATCTCTTTATCAACCAGTGTACAGTGCGGTAGTTCACGGCTGTGGCTACCTCTGTGTCGGCAGTCGGCAGGCAGTCCGTCCATCCATAATTGTATTATTATTATAATATATACCACCTAACCGTGGTTTTTTTTTCATTCTTTATACCGTTGTCATAGTGTCATACTAGTTGTTACGAGTATACTACTATCTCTTTATCAACCAGTGTACAGTGCGGTAGTTCACGGCTGTGGCTACCTCTGTGTCGGCAGTCGGCAGGCAGTCCGTCCATCCATAATTGTATTATTATTATAATATATACCACCTAACCGTGGTTTTTTTTTCATTCTTTATACCGTCGTCATAGTGTCATACTAGTTGTTACGAGTATACTACTATCTCTTTATCAACCAGTGTACAGTGCGGTAGTTCACGGCTGTGGCTACCTCTGTGTCGGCAGTCGGCAGGCAGTCCGTCCATCCATAATTGTATTATTATTATAATATATACCACCTAACCGTGGTTTTTTTTTCATTCTTTATACCGTCGTCATAGTGTCATACTAGTTGTTACGAGTATACTACTATCTCTTTATCAACCAGTGTACAGTGCGGTAGTTCACGGCTGTGGCTACCTCTGTGTCGGCAGTCGGCAGGCAGTCCGTCCATCCATAATTGTATTATTATTATAATATATACCACCTAACCGTGGTTTTTTTTTCATTCTTTATACCGTCGTCATAGTGTCATACTAGTTGTTACGAGTATACTACTATCTCTTTATCAACCAGTGTACAGTGCGGTAGTTCACGGCTGTGGCTACCTCTGTGTCGGAACTCGGCAGGCAGTCCGTCCATCCATAATTGTATTATATACCACCTAACCGTGGTTTTTTTATACCACCTAACCGTGGCAGTCCGTCCATAATTGTATACTAGTATCCAATCCATCCATCTCCATTGTTTACCTGAGGTGCCTTTTAGTTCTGCCTATAAAATATGGAGAACAAAAAAGTTGAGGTTCCAAAATTAGGGAAAGATCAAGATCCACTTCCACCTCGTGCTGAAGCTGCTGCCACTAGTCATGGCCGAGACGATGAAATGCCAGCAACGTCGTCTGCCAAGGCCGATGCCCAATGTCATAGTACAGAGCATGTCAAATCCAAAACACCAAATATCAGAAAAAAAAGGACTCCAAAACCTAAAATAAAATTGTCGGAGGAGAAGCGTAAACTTGCCAATATGCCATTTACCACACGGAGTGGCAAGGAACGGCTGAGGCCCTGGCCTATGTTCATGGCTAGTGGTTCAGCTTCACATGAGGATGGAAGCACTCAGCCTCTCGCTAGAAAAATGAAAAGACTCAAGCTGGCAAAAGCAGCACAGCAAAGAACTGTGCATTCTTCGAAATCCCAAATCCGAATTCCGAGCCCACCCGCTGGCGGTGATGCAGGGCAGTCTGGAGCGACTGCTGATGCTGACATCTGGTCCGGACTGAAGGACCTGACAACCATTACGGACATGTCGTCTACTGTCACTGCATATGATTCTCTCACCATTGATAGAATGGTGGAGGATTATATGAGTGACCGCATCCAAGTAGGCACGTCACACAGTCCGTACTTATACTGGCAGGAAAAAGAGGCAATTTGGAGGCCCTTGCACAAACTGGCTTTATTCTACCTAAGTTGCCCTCCCACAAGTGTGTACTCCGAAAGAGTGTTTAGTGCCGCCGCTCACCTTGTCAGCAATCGGCGTACGAGGTTACATCCAGAAAATGTGGAGAAGATGATGTTCATTAAAATGAATTATAATCAATTCCTCCGCGGAGACATTGACCAGCAGCAATTGCCTCCACAAAGTACACAGGGAGCTGACATGGTGGATTCCAGTGGGGACGAATTGATAATCTGTGAGGAGGGGGATGTACACGGTGATATATCGGAGGATGATGATGAGGTGGACATCTTGCCTCTGTAGAGCCAGTTTGTGCAAGGAGAGATTAATTGCTTCTTTTTTGGTGGGGGTCCAAACCAACCCGTCATTTCAGTCACAGTCGTGTGGCAGACCCTGTCACTGAAATGATGGGTTGGTTAAAGTGTGCATGTCCTGTTTTGTTTATACAACATAAGGGTGGGTGGGAAGGGCCCAAGGACAATTCCATCTTGCACCTCTTTTTTCTTTTATTTTTCTTTGCGTCATGTGCTGTTTGGGGAGGGTTTTTTGGAAGGGACATCCTGCGTGACACTGCAGTGCCACTCCTAGATGGGCCAGGTGTTTGTGTCGGCCACTAGGGTCGCTAATCTTACTCACACAGCTACCTCATTGCGCCTCTTTTTTTCTTTGCGTCATGTGCTGTTTGGGGAGGGTTTTTTGGAAGGGACATCCTGCGTGACACTGCAGTGCCACTCCTAGATGGGCCAGGTGTTTGTGTCGGCCAGTAGGGTCGCTAATCTTACTTACACAGCTACCTCATTGCGCCTCTTTTTTTCTTTGCGTCATGTGCTGTTTGGGGAGGGTTTTTTGGAAGGGACATCCTGCGTGACACTGCAGTGCCACTCCTAGATGGGCCAGGTGTTTGTGTCGGCCACTAGGGTCGCTAATCTTACTCACACAGCTACCTCATTGCGCCTCTTTTTTTCTTTGCGTCATGTGCTGTTTGGGGAGGGTTTTTTGGAAGGGACATCCTGCGTGACACTGCAGTGCCACTCCTAGATGGGCCCGGTGTTTGTGTCGGCCACTAGGGTCGCTGAGCTTAGTCATCCAGCGACCTCGGTGCAAATTTTAGGACTAAAAATAATATTGTGAGGTGTAAGGTGTTCAGAATAGACTGAAAATGAGTGTTAATTATGGTTATTGAGGTTAATAATACTATGGGATCAAAATGACCCCCAAATTCAATGTTTTAAGATGTTTTTTAGGGTTTTTTGAAAAAACCACCCGAATCCAAAACACACCCGAATCCGACAAAAAAAATTCGGTGAGGTTTTGCCAAAACGCGGTCGAACCCAAAACACGGCCGCGGAACCGAACCCAAAACCAAAACACAAAACCCGAAAAATTTCAGGCGCTCATCTCTAGAAAATTTATGTGGCCAGAACGGCTCGAGTTAGGAAAACAGAGGCTCTGTTTATCCTGTATGCTGCCAACAAGGTTGGTGCTCCTGCGTCTAAGCAGACTATTGCTCGCTGGATCTGTAACATGATTCAGCAGGCTCATTCTACGGCTGGATTGCCGTTACCGAATTTGGTTAAGGCCCATTCCACTAGGAAGGTGGGTTCTTCTTGGGCGGCTGCCCGGGGCGTCTCGGCTTTACAGCTTTGCCGAGCAGCAATTTGGTCGGGTTCAAACACCTTTGCAAAATTCTACAAGTTTGATACCCTGGCCGATGAGGACCTAATGTTTGCTCATTCGGTGCTGCAGAGTCATCCGCACTCTCCCGCCCGTTTTGGAGCTTTGGTATAATCCCCATGGTCCTTACGGAGTCCCCAGCATCCTCTAGGACGTAAGAGAAAATAAGATTTTAAACCTACCGGTAAATCTTTTTCTCGTAGTCCGTAGAGGATGCTGGGCGCCCGTCCCAGTACGGACGTTATACTGCAAGACTTGTATATAGTTGTTGCTTACATAGGGTTATGTTTCAGTTGAATCAGTTTTGGACTGATTCTGGTTTTGTTTCATACTGTTGACTGGTTCATATATTCCATGTTTTACGGTGTGAATGGTGTGGCTGGTATGAATCTTGCCCTTGGGTTTACAAAATCCTTTCCTCGTACTGTTCGTCTCCTCTGGGCACAGTTTCTCTAACTGAAGTCTGCAGGAGGGGCATAGAGGGAGGAGCCAGTGCACACCCATACCTAAAGTTCTTTTTAGTGCCCATGTCTCCAGCGGAGCCCGTCTATTCCCCATGGTCCTTACGGAGTCCCCAGCATCCTCTACGGACTACGAGAAAAAGATTTACCGGTAGGTTTAAAATCTTATTTTCCTTGCAGTTTCTGAGTAGCTCCAGACCTACTCCTAGATTGTGATCACCTCAGTCCGTTTAGTTCCTGGTTTGACGTCACAAACACGCCCAGCGTCCGGGCAGGCACTCCTCCGTTTCTCCAGCCACTCCTGCGTATTTACCTGGCACGCCTGCATTTTTTAGCACACTCCCTGAAAACGGCCAGATTCTGCCCAGAAACACCCACTTCCTGTCAATCACACTACGATCAGCAGAGCGATTGAAAAGCTTTGTTCGCCCGTGAGTAAAATAGCATAGTTTTGTGTAAAATTGCTTAGCGCGTGTGCCCTGCTGTACATACGCATGCGCAGAACTGCCAGATTTTAGCCTATTAGCAATTCTGCTAAAATTAGCAGCGAGCGAACAACTCTGAATGACCACCCTTGTCAGAAAGTTGATAGCTGAATTGCCTACATTGTCAGAATGTCGACATTAGGGTTATGTTTCGGGTAGGACGGTTAAGATTTGGCTGCAGGGGGAAGGTTAGGGTTATGCTGCAGGAAATGAGTGGAAATGAATGTTATTGAGGTTAAAAAAAAACTATAGGAACAAAAATAGGCCTAAATAATGTGATTATGTAAGAGGCACAGGGGTGGGGCCCTGCGAAAGACGAACTCACTTACCAAGCCTACGTACTTCACACCTCCCGTCCTCCACCTTCAGGATTGGCTCGCCACCGCCGCACCTGATTGGACGCTAGCTCGAGAGCTGTGATTGGCTCACATCCGGCGCCAAATTTTAAATGCGGTGCCGTGATTGGTGGGACCCCAGTCCTGGAGGATATGGGTCCGCCGACATCCCCTACGTGTAGCGGCGGCGGCGATTCACCGCCACCCCCCCAGCCGCTGCCGAATACTGCAGTCAGGGGGCCAGGTAAGGATCGGTCCGGACACAGTCCAGGCCCCCAGCACTGCCTGGTGCCCCTGCTGGATCCTGACCCATAGGGCGGTGCCAGGATCCCTCCGGATCCCGTCCCGTCCCAGGCAAGAGGGCACAGTGCACATAGCAGCAAGGCCAGTGACCGTACTAGTACACTGGCCTTTCCTACAATTATAGCTGTTTTTTTTTTTTTTTAAACCAAACACGTTAGGGCAGTTTTGGCAAAACCATAACACGAAGTTAATACAGATCCAAATCTAAAACACAGGGGTGGTGCACATTTCTTGTACCCTGCATAGAAAAAATATAACAGCCAAATCTGAATCTCTCTGCCAAGTTGCTTGCATTTTTTGCTTGACTACAACTACAAACATGAATTAGGCCCGCTACGCCAAACATTGGGGATTGTGGAGAATTTCTTCTGCTTAACCCCCTCACAGAGCCGGCCTTAGGCATAGGCAAACTAGGCAAATGCCTAGGGCATTTGGAATGCTTAGGGGCACCAGCAGCTTCTGCTGATTAAAATGATATGCGGCATGCCTATATTCTGTGTGTGACTGCGGCTGTATCTGCATACGTTGCAGTGTATTCCTGGAAATCACTGTAATGTAGCATTTTGTATGCAGATCATACTTGCCAACACTCCCGCATTCTGCGGGAGGCTCCCGATCCTGCAAACATTCTCCCGCTGCCCCGCACAGCCCTCACAATCCCCAGAATCCCCTAGCCCCGCAAGAAACCAGAACGGCGCATGCGCAAGTCCGGCCACCGCGGGAGCAGAGTTTGAAGTGAGCATGCAAAATAGGTTGGGAATGCACGGTGAGGAGGCATGGACAGCATCGCGGAGAGCCAGCCCTGCAGAGTCTGCGAGCGGACAGCCACTATGGACACCTTACCGCGCAGTGTCCATCTCCATTGGCCGTGGCAGCAGCAGCAGCTTCTGATCCCTCCGCATCTCCCCCCTAGCATGCAGACCTGCGGGCAGTGAGACATCATCTAGGAGGGGTGAGTGATGGATGAACTTGCTTGGTGGGACGATTGACAGTCCGGGGGCGGCAGGAGAATACTCTTGCACATATCAGATGTGACCTCTGGCCTCCAACTGCAGACTGGCCGGGTACCCGCTGCTGCATGTTGTTCAGTAAACTTAACATGACCTTCCCTATCTCTGCCTTCTGTGCTGGGAGATTAAACAGTCCCTCCTATTCCTTACCCTTGTGTGTAAAGTTTAGGGTTAGCTGTTATTATTCATCCAGGGACTGGCACTATATATTAGCAACATAATATTCACCAAGAACAACAAGATTTGTAATTATTACTGGTTACTAAATGCACTGATCTGATTGGTACACATCTACTGAACAATTGAACACTCTATTTACCCTGTACTCTATCATGTTAATTACCTATATAATGTATTATACCCACAGTGTGCGATACCAATCCAGACACACACTGTCCCATGCTCTACGGTGGCAATATATTAGCAGTCTATACAGCGAATAAAAAAAAAATCCTATCTATCTATCTATCTATCTATCTATCTATCTATCTATCTATCTATCTATCTATCTATCTATCTATCTCCTTTTAGCAGCACAGTGAAGTTTATATGAGGCATTGCAACATAATAACCATACGTTAATTCTTTAACAACTATATAACTGTTACTATCACTGTGTTGCCAATTTACTATTGAACAATCTAATAGACACTTCAGGCTGCAGTGTTACCAAGGATATATAACACATAATATTCATTCTTTCCATAAGGGTGATAAACTGATTGAGATGCAATGTATTTTTGGCTATCGGTAATGGCGATATCTGCCACAGTCCAAAAATATACTGGTAGGTTAATTGCCTCCCGAAAAAATATATAAATAACCCTAGAGTATACATGGGCAGACTAGATGTGCCAAGTGGTTCTTATCTGCCATCAAATCTATGTTTCTGTGAGGAGTACCCAATCCCAAAGTGAGTGTATGTGGTTCTACCTCAGTGGCCTCATATGCCGGCACTGTGTGTAGGTTAATATTGTCCTGTTTGGTGTGTGTGTGTGTGTGTGTGTGTGTGTGTGTGTGTGAGTGTGTAGGCTGGCACTGATTCCTGTTTGTATACTGGCACTGAACAATGTGTATATGTGTAGGAATGGCACTGACCCCTGTGTGTGTAGTCTGGCACTGACCCCTGTGTGTGTGTTTGTGTGTGTGTAGGCTGGCACCGACTCCTGCGTGTAGGCTGGCACTGACTCCTGTGTGTAGGCTGGCACTGACTCCTGTATGTGCAACTACATATGCCACCCATACACACGCACCCCGTGGCAGCATGCTGCTCTAAGTAATTTAGTTTCTACCTGCAGGACATCCCCCTGAATGGCAATAGACACACCCACAGGTGGAGCTAGACACACCCTTTAGGTGGAGCTTGACACGCCCCTTCAGTGGCGTGCCATGCAAGCTCTCATACCATCTTGAATCTCCCTGAAACTAGTTTCCAAAAGTAGGCAAGTATGATGCAGATACAGCCACAGTCGCACACAGAATATAGGCATGCCGCATATCATTTTAATCAGCAGAAGCTGCTTGTGCATCCTAGCCACAAAGTAATGCAAAATAAACAAAAGGCTGCCAGCTGACTCATGCCAGGCATCTCCTGCAGAACTAGCGGCGGTACTAGGGGGCACCAGCCAAAATCTTGCCTAGGGCATCATATTAGTTAGGGCCGGCTCTGCCCCCTCAGATATGCCATGGGGTACAAACTGAGAACTTCATATACAGGGTGAGGCAAAAAAACTCCCAGATTTTTAAAGGTTAACAAAAGTGCTATTCAAAATTGCATGGAATATAGGATGTTATCAATTGGTTTTGATTATGAGATCTCCATTTCTTGGCGTATAGCAGTCTTCAGTTCATTAATGGCCCGAGGTTGATGTTTGTAGTCCTCAGCTATCAGATGGCCCCGACGGCTGTGTAGAGTCCTTTCATGAAGGTGCTGAGAATTGATTTCTGCCCAGTAATGAAAATTCTGCTCGTCAGCGTAGCCAGACCAGTTAAAGTGAGCTTCATCAGGAAGCTACAGAAATGATGCCGGAAATGAGCCGCTGAGTGATGCAGTCATCAACTACAAATCTGTATCACGGATAAAGGCCGCCATCTGGATGATATATTCAAAACCAATTAAAAAATAAACTTTTAACCTTTAAAATGTGGGAGGTTTTTTTTGTCTCATCCTGTTCTTGTAGTATAGACTAATCCATTACAATTACTGTAATACACAATTTATACAGTTGTCATTGGGCCTAATTCAGACCTGATCATAGCCATGTTTTGTAGTATTTGTAGTATAGACCAGTACCGTAACTAGACATTTTAGCGCTGTGTGCAAGAAATGGCATTGGCGCCCCCCCATGCAAGATAGGGTGGGGAAGGGGCGTGGCCACAAAATAATACCAATTCATACTACGGTGCACAGTAGTCTCCATAATTCAACTTACTCTGCACAGAAGCACCACTACACCAGGTAGAGCCCCTTTTACACATTACGTCAGACAGCGTCCCCTTTTTACTAGTGATGAGCGGGTTCGGTTCCTCGGAATCCGAACCCGCCCGAACTTCACCCTTTTTTGCACGGGTCCGAGCAGACTCGGATCCTCCCGCCTTGCTCGGTTAACCCGAGCGCGCCCGAACGTCATCATCCCGCTGTCGGATTCTCGCGAGACTCGGATTCTATATAAGGAGCCGCGCGTCGCCGCCATTTTCACACGTGCATTGAGATTGATAGGACGTGGCTGGCGTCCTCTCCAGTATAGTAGAACTATAGTAGAACTTAGTTAGTTATAAATTGTGGGGAGGATTGGGGACGGGGAGCAGCTGTTAGGGAGTACAGTGCAGGGTTTTGAGTTTAATTAATCCGTTGTTTCTCTGCCTGAAAAAAAACGCTCCACCATATCTGTGCTCACTCAGTGTGCTGCACTGCTGCATGATATATCTGTGCTGAGTGCACTGCTCACACTGCCTAATTGTGGGGACTGGGGAGCAGTTATAGCAGGAGTACAGTGCACAGTTTTGCTGACAGTGACCACCAGTCCAGTATACGTTTGTCTGCCTGAAAAACAATGTGGTGTTTTTTTTTTCCCTTTCTTCATGCTAGTTTGTTTAGCAGTCTGCTGACAGTGTCCACCAGGTCCGTTATACAGTATATTATATATATAATTAAGCACTAAGCAGCAGTACGGTAGGCCACGGCTGTACCTACCTCTGTGTCGACTCGTCACTCGTCGTCCTGTCAAAGTCAGAAAAATATCACGATGCACACTGCCATATTTGCACCTCATACAGGTCCGCGCTGCGTATGCGTGCGCTCTCCCGTGCGTGCGCATACTCGCTGTTGCGGGCACCCACAGGCGCACGGTATGTGCATTTACGGTAGAGTTTCTGTGCGCCCAGCGTGCGACTCAATCGTTATATATTTTCACCATATAATGTATTTTGGAGATCATGGTCCCCTTGATAGATTCTGAAAGTTTAGTTAATATAGCATGTTCATGGACAGAGAGATCCCTCTTTGTTTGATACGAAGGGTCAGACATGGGTCATACAGTGGTGTTTAGTATCCATCGGAAGAGTATTTAATTAGCAATATTCCGGTGTTGGTTTGAATCTGATTAATCGCTCGTGCGAATAGTTATGGACATAAGAAGTTTATGTACTTTTACTATTATTTGCACTTAATTATCCATGCGGCGGGAAACCTAGTTTCCCACCCACCTGAGCAGTTGGAAATGGTCTCAGCCCACCTGTATGAATCAACCTATGACCTCTTGTTATAATGCGAAGACGAGTTCCTGTGTCCAATGAACAATGAGATTGTAGGGACCATTGAATTGTATTGTGTGTGGGGCATAAATAGACAAGCCGATCATATCCAGCTCACTCTCTTCAACAGTTCTCATTGCTGATAATCGGGAGCTGGATATCGAGGCGCATGCGATCGTTCCCTTTGTGCGTAAGTTTTCTCCGCAATCATATTGTCTTTATTGTTATTGTGAGCCATATCTCTCTCTCTCTCTTCCTCTTTCTCTCTCATTTTCCCTTAAACGAAATTGTATTGTATTGTATTTCCTGTGTAGTTATCTGGTTAGTTAGTCTATGTTATATTGTAGTGTATGACTTGTATTGTATTATTCTTTTTTCAAGTATAACATTCATATAAGGCGTTAGACCCTAAGCCCGGTATTTGTGTATTTCTTATAGTGTTAAGTATTCTCAGAGCGTCAGTGACGCTCGAACAGCTTTTAAGTTAATAAGGTTACACTGTGTTGCATCTACACTCTATCACTACACTAAGGTTTTCCTGTATAATACATGGTTTATGGTTTAGTAAATAAAGGTTTAACATTGTGAGCGTTAGCGCCGCTGGTGATCTCCTCGTGGTCCCTAGCGTACGCTACGCTATAGCGAAACATTACGTTAGTCGGCAGCCAATAGCCTGCCTGCCTGTGATCTCTTGGCCGTGAGCGAACGTAACGCTTGAGCGTCTCGACTACGGCTAAGCGATTGTTACGCAACGTGCGTACCCTTACGGTACTCCATACGTCAATAGCGTACAGTGTTCTTAGACCTCTTAAAGGGTTTTAAATAAGATAAATATTTAGCTTTAACAATTGGCGGCTCGTCCGTCCTTCACATATCTCTGCTAGGTAATTTCAGCAGACATTATCCATCAGCAAAGGGCGGGAGATCATATTCCTCGTAGTGCTGTCTGGATAAGCGCCTGCTTCGCTTAGTAAAGGGTGCTGAGGGAATCCGGAACCGGAGGTAAGAACAACACGCTAGTGTCTTTTAAAACTGTTTATTTCTGTCTTGCGTACGCACACACGCATATCTGCATTTCTTTTTTATTCGTGTATTTTCATATATCACTCTCCTGTTTGCCATTTTATAATTGATAAACGTGCTAAGAGAGATTTGTCGCTATTTCATAGTTAAAGTGTAAAAGTAATACATTAAGGGATAAATTGCAAAGCTCGCACACAGCTCTACCTAAAGATACAAGGAGAGATTGGTGTGGTGCTCAGTAGATGATCGAGGATCATCTACATTGATAAATGTGTTAATTGTGTTACGGTGGATATCTGCTTTGCGTGCACGTGTCTCTAACAAAAGACTGAGACTCGCGTACGCAACTCAAAGGCCGACGCACGCAGCGTACATTACGCAACGGAGCGTCCGGGTACGCCCACGTAACTCAAATCACACGCTAGTGTTATTTTTAACAGGCGAAAAGGTGGCAACGCGATAAATAGCGCAAGTCTATTTCTCTAACGTCCTAAGTGGATGCTGGGGACTCCGTCAGGACCATGGGGTTTAGCGGCTCCGCAGGAGACAGGGCACAATAATAAAAGCTTTAGGATCAGGTGGTGTGCACTGGCTCCTCCCCCTATGACCCTCCTCCAAGCCTCAGTTAGATCTTTGTGCCCGGCCGAGAAGGGTGCAATCTAGGTGGCTCTCCTGAGCTGCTTAGAATAAAAGTTTAAGTTAGGTTTTTTATTTTCAGTGAGTCCTGCTGGCAACAGGCTCACTGCTACGAGGGACTTAGGGGAGAGAAGTAAACTCACCTGCATGCAGGATGGATTTGCTTCTTAGGCTACTGGACACCATTAGCTCCAGAGGGAGTCGGAACACAGGTCTCACCCTGGGGTTCGTCCCGGAGCCGTGCCGCCGACCCCCCTTGCAGATGCCGAAGTTGAAGAGGTCCAGAGGTCCAGAAACAGGCGGCAGAAGACTTTCAGTCTTCATAAGGTAGCGCACAGCACTGCAGCTGTGCGCCATTGTTGTCAGCACACTTCATACCAGCGGTCACTGAGGGTGCAGGGCGCTGGGGGGGGCGCCCTGGGCAGCAATGTATTATACCTTTTTTATGGCTAAAATACATCACATATAGCCCTTGAGGCTATATGGATGTATTTAACCCCTGCCAGATCTCACAAACTCCGGGAGAAGAGCCCGCCGTTTTAGGGGGCGGGGCCTATTCTCCTCAGCACACGGCGCCATTTTCCTGCTCAGCTCTGCTGTGAGGAAGGCTCCCAGGCTCTCCCCTGCACTGCACTACAGAAACAGGGTTAAAACAGAGAGGGGGGGCACTTATTTGGCGATATGATTACATATGTGAAAATGCTATAAGGGAAAACACTTGTATAAGGGGTTGTCCCTGTATAATTATAGCGTTTTTGGTGTGTGCTGGCAAACTCTCCCTCTGTCTCCCCAAAGGGCTAGTGGGGTCCTGTCCTCTATCAGAGCATTCCCTGTGTGTGTGCTGTGTGTCGGTACGTGTGTGTCGACATGTAGGAGGACGATGTTGGTGAGGAGGTGGAGCAAATTGCCTGTATTGGTGATGTCACTCTCTAGGGAGTCGACACCGGAATGGATGGCTTATTTAGGAATTACACGCCCATTTACCTCAGTTGGTCGACACAGACACAGACACGGACACTGACTTCAGTGTCGACGGTGAAGAAACAAACGTATTTTCCTTTAGGGCCACACGTTACATGTTAAGGGCAATGAAGGAGGTGTTACATATTTCTGATACTACAAGTACCACAAATAAGGGTATTATGTAGGGTGGGAATAATCTACTTGTAGTTTTTCCTGAATCAGATAAATTAAAGTGTGTGATGATACGTGGGTTTCCTCCGATAGAAAATTATTGGAGGTATACCCTTTCCCGCCAGAAGTGAGGGCGAGTTGGGAAACACACCTTAGGGTGGATAAGGCGCTCACACGCTTATAAAAACAAGTGGCGTTACCGTCTCCAGATACGGCCGCCCTCAAAGAGCCAGCTGATAGGAAGCTGAAAAATATCCTAAAAAGTATATACACACATACTGGTGTTATACTACGACCAGCAATCGCCTCAGCCTGGATGTGCAGCGCTGGGGGGGCTTGGTCGGATTTCCTGACTGAAAATATTGATAACCTTGACAGGAACAATATTTTATTGGCTATAGAGCATTTTAAGGATGCATTTCTATATATGCGAGATGCGCAGAGGGATATTTGCATTCTGGCATCAAGAGTAGATGTGATGTCCATATCTGCCAGACGATGTTTATAGACACGACAGTGGTCAGGTGATGCAGATTCCAGACGGCACATGGAAGTATTGCCGTATAAAGGGGCGGTCCATCGGACCTGGTGGCCATGGCAACAGCTGGAAAATCCACTTTTGTTACCCCAAGTCACATCTCAGCAGAAAAGGACACAGTCTTTTCAGTCTCAGTCCTTTCGTACCCATAAAGGCAGGCGGGCAAAAGGCCAGTCATATCGGCCCAGGGTTAGAGGAAAGGGAAGAAGACTGCAGCAGGCAGCCCATTCCCAGGAACAGAAGTCCTCCACAGCTTCTGCCAAGTCCGCAGCATGACGCTGGGGCCATACAAGCGGACTCAGGTGCAGTGGGGGGTCATCTCAAGAGTTTCAGCACGCAGTGGGCTCACTCGCAAGTGGACTCCTGGATCCTACACGTAGTATCCCAGGTGTACATTGGAAATTCGAGACGTCTTCCCCTCACAAGTTCCTGAAGTCAGCTTTACCAACGTCTCCCTCCGACAGGGAGGCAGTATTGGAAAAAAATTCACAGGCTGTATTCCCAGCAGGTGATAATCAAAGTACCCCTCCTACAACAAGGGAAGGGGTATTATTCCACACTATATTGTGGTACTGAAGCCAAACGGCTCGGTGAGATCTAAAAGATTTGAACAATTACATACAAGGGTTCAAATCAAGATGGAGTCACTCAGAGCAGTGATAGCGAACCAGGACGATATGGTGTCACTGGATATCAGGGACGCTTACCTACATGTCCAAATTTTGCCCTTCTCACCAAGGGTATCTCAGGTTCGTGGTACAGAACTGTCACGATCAGTTCAGACGCTGCCGTTTGGATTGTCCACGGCACCCCGGGTCTTTACCATGGTAATGGCCGAAATGATGATTCTTCCTAAAAGAAATATGGACGCTTTCCTGATAAGAGCAAGGTCCAGAGAACAGTTGGCGGTCGGAGTAGCACTATCTCAAGTAGTTCTACTATCTCAAGTATTCTAAATATTCCAAAATCGCAGCTTTTTCCGACGACACGTCTAATGTTCCTAGGAATGATTCTGGACACAGTCCAGAAAAGGATGTTTTCTCCCGGAGAAGAAGACCAGGGAGTTATCCGAGCTAGTCAGGAACCTCCTAAAACCAGGAAAAGTATCAGTGCATCATTGCACAAGGGTCCTGTGAAAAATGGTGGTTTCTTACAAAGCGATCCCATTCGGTAGATTTCACGCAAGAACCTTTCAGTGGAATCTGCTGGGAAAATGGTCCGGATCGCATCTTCAGATGCATCAGCGGACAACCCTGTCTCCAAGGACAAGGGTGTTTTCTTCTGCGGTGGCTGCAGAGTGCTCATCTATGAAAGGGCCGCAGATTCGACATTCAGGACTGGGTCCTGGTGACCACGGATGCCAGCCTAAGTGGCTGGGGAGCAGTCACACAAGGAAAAAATTTCCAGGGAGTGTGATCAAGTCTGGAGACTTCTCTCCACATAAATATACTGGAGCTAAGGGCAATTTACAAGGCTCTAAGCTTAGCAAGACCTCTGCTTCAAGGTCAGCCGGTATTGATCCAGTGGGACAACATCACGGCAGTCGCCCACGTAAACAGACAGGGCGGCACATGAAGCAGGAGGGAAATGGCAGAAACTGCAAGGATTCTTCGCTGGGCGAAAAATCATGTGATAACACTCTCAGCAGTGTTAATTCCGGGAGTGGAAAACTGGGAAGCAAACTTCCTCAGCAGGCATAACCTCCACCCGGGAGAGTGGGGACTTCAGCGGGAAGTCTTCCACATGATTGTAAACCGTTGGGAAAAACCAAAGGTGGACATGATGGCGTCCCGCCTGAACAAAAAACTAGACAAATATTGCGCCAGGTCAAGGGACCCTCAGGCAATAGCGGTGGACGCTCTGGTAACACTGTGGGTGTACCAGTCAGGGTATGTGTTCCCTCCTATGCATCTCATACCAAAAGTACTGAGAATCATAAGAAGGAGATGAGTAAGAACGATACTCGTGGTTCCGGATGGGTCAAGAAGGACTTGGTACCCGGAACTTCAAGAGATGCTCACGGAAGAACCGTGGCCTCTACCTTTAAGAAAGGACCTGCTCCAGCAGGGGCCTTGTCTGTTCCAAGACTTACTGCGGCTGCGTTTGACGGCATGGCAGTTGAACGCCGGATCCTGAAAGGGCATTCCAGATGAAGTCATCCCTACCCTGGTCGAAGCCAGGAAGGATGTAACTGCAAAACATTTTCACCGCATTTGGCGAAAATATGTTGCGTGGTGTGAGGCCAAGAAGGTCCCTACAGAGGAATTCCAACTGGGTCGTTTCCTACATTTCCTGAAAACAGGACTGTCTATGGGCCTAAAATTAGGGTCCATTAAGGTTCAAATTTCGACCCTGTCAAATTTCTTCCAGAAGGAACTGGCTTCAGTGCCTGAAGTTCAGACGTTTGTAAAGGGGGTACTGCATATACAGCCTCCTTTTGTGCCCCCAGTGGCACCTTGGGATCTCAATGTTGTTTTGAGTTTCCTAAAAGGCACATTGGTGATCCACTCACCACTGTGGAATTAAAATATTTCACATGGAAGGTGAAGATTCTATTAGCCCTGGCTTCAGCCAGGCGTGTGTCAGAATGGGCGGCTTTATCATATAAAAGCCCTTACTTAATTTTTCATTCTGACAGGGCAGAATTGAGGACTCATCCTCAATTTCTCCTTAAGGTGTTTTCTGTTTTTCACATGAACCAACCTATTGTGGTACCTGCGGCTACTAGGGACTTGGAGGACTCCAAGTTACTTGACGTTGTCAGGGCCCTGAAAATATATGTTTCCAGGACGACTGGAGTCAGAAAATCTGACTCGCTGTTTAGCCTGTATGCACCCAACAAGATGGGTGTTCCTGCTTCTAAGCAGACGATTGCTCGCTGGATTTGTAGTACAATTCAGCTTGCACATTCTGTGGCAGGCTTGCCACAGCCAAAATCAGTAAAAGCCCATTCCACAAGGAAGTGGGCTCATCTTGGGCGGCTGCCCGAGGGGTCTCGGCTTTACAACTTTGCCGAGCTGCTACTTGGTCAGGGGCACACCCTGACTGAGGAGGACCTGGAGTTCTCTCATTCGGTGCTGCAGAGTCATCCGCACTCTCCCGCCCGTTTGGGAGCTTTGGTATAATCCCCATGGTCCTGACGGAGTCCCCAGCATCCACTTAGGACGTTAGAGAAAATAAGAATTTACTTACCGATAATTCTATTTCTCGTAGACCGTAGTGGATGCTGGGCGCCCATCCCAAGTGCGGATTGTCTGCAATACTTGTACATAGTTATTGTTACAAAAATCGGGTTATTCTTGTTGTGAGCCATCTTTTCAGAGGCTCCTTCGTTGTTATCATACTGTTAACTGGGTTCAGATCACAGGTTGTACGGTGTGATTGGTGTGGCTGGTATGAGTCTTACCCGGGATTCAATATCCTTCCTTATTATGCACGCTCGTCCGGGCACAGTATCCTAACTGAGGCTTGGAGGAGGGTCATAGGGGGAGGAGCCAGTGCACACCACCTGATCCTAAAGCTTTTATTATTGTGCCCTGTCTCCTGCGGAGCCGCTAAACCCCATGGTCCTGACGGAGTCCCCAGCATCCACTACGGACTACGAGAAATAGAATTATCGGTAAGTAAATTCTTATTTTTAGTGTCCGAAATTTAGACTAACAGATCCTTCTCCAAATTTACAACACATCTGGTCTAAAGAAGAAATTTCTGCGCAGAAATAGAAATAGAAATAGAAACAAAAGTGTACATGTGGTGAGTGAGTGTTTGCAATTATACAAATTTTGAGGTTGAACCACAAGAAGTCGAGTTCTCGTGAGGTACATGCATGTAAGTGACGTACATGGTGGCTAGGGAGGCATCCCTTGTTAAACATAAATCTGAGCATTAGAGTATAGCAGACCAGGAGGTCATACTGTAGTACAGACCAGGAGGTCCAGAACAGACCAGGAGGTCCAGGTACAGCAGACAAGGAAGTCCGCTATAAATAAGAGAAAAGAGCACAACCCAGGGGGTTGGTGCGGAACCCATATAGGCCATAAAGCTCATGCTGAAGGAATTCGCAGCCGCAATTTTCGATTCCGCTGGTCGCTTCGTACATAAGATTAGTTGCTTATGTGCAGAACGATTGTACCGCACGTAATTGTGTGCATTAGTTAGTCTGACCAGTGCCATTTGTGTACGAAACGGGTCATAAACGCTATTTGTACATTCTAACGTGATTTGTGTAATTTTTTTTATTTTAAGGGAGGTTCGCCAGTCACTTGGGAACTATCCAACAACCAATAGTTACTGGAAAGGGTCAATGCTCTGCGGAACACACTCACATGTTCCAGTAAATAAAGGTTCATAGGGGCCCTGGGTCGAGTACGCCAGCACTAGGACAGTGTGTAGGTCGTACTGGTCGGCGTGGGCGAGTGAGTGGGGTACTCGGTAAACCGCCACCGTCAGCCTATCGTGAACATTTTGGTTTTTGTAAGTGTTGGCTGAAGAAAGCAACACCTTCAAACTATGGGGGCCAATTGTTCAGGTAGGGGGCGATCAACCTCGGTTCGGGTTGATTCAGTAAACCGACCAATCGGGTCGGCAAGGTATGTAATGTGTGAAAAATACGGGTCACACACAGAAGTTTTATGTGATGAATGGGAGAGAATGACGGTACATGACGGGGAGAAGTTCCCAAGAGTAGGTAGCTTTAGCCCAGAAGTGTTACAAAATTTAAGGAGGAGGATATGTCTCATTAAATCAACAAAGAGACGGATCAAACATTATGATTATTTGCAGTTATGGCAACAGGAGGGTGAAATACAGAGAGGATTGGCTCAGGCGGCGGGATCTAACCCTATCAGGAAACTGATAGCCACGGCACCACCGCCACCTTACATAACGGGAGAGAAATTGGTTGCGGAGAATGACGCACTAGGGTGTAACAAACAAACACTTAGCAACTGTGTAAATGTTAATAAGTTAACCAATGCAAGTATTAACCCGTGCAAGTTGTACCCTGTTTTGAACTTTCCCCAGGAGTGTGATCAAGAGGACGAATCGGCAACAATATCGGCGCTCTCTCTAGCAGCCACCATATCAGAAACTACAGTAGGCACGGCCCAACCCTTAAGAGTAGTAACAAAGGCCCCTAGCGGAGGGACAGGTGAGGTCGTATCTACGGGTAAGTACGGCACCATACACTATGCTGTAACCATTTCACCACAGGCTGTAGAATCTACACAGAATGATGTTGCTAGACTTAATCCTGTTAGGGTGATAGCTGTTCCAAATGGGAAAACAGACACCACAGGAGTCACTCCCATTAGGAACATTGCCATGTATAGCCCATTTTCCCGAATGGAATTAAGAACCATAGTGTCTGAATTCCCTGACCCTAGGAAAGACTTAGTTGCTAGCCAGAAATACATCAGAGACCTAGGGAACACTTTAGAGCCCAATAACAAAGACTGGCAGATATTGCTGAGGGCATGTTTACCCTCCAATGTCGACTCAGCTCAATTTTTAGCTGACTGTGGATTGGATCAGGATGTACCTCTTACAGATGATTACAACAAAGATAATGTAAAAAGGATAAGTTTACAGTTAAAGGAGTATTTCCCAGCTGTAGTTAAATGGAACAAGATATTCTCCATAAAACAAAAAGAGTCAGAAACAGCTGCAGAGTATTTTCACAGGGCATTACTAGATATGGCTAAATACACAGGCATAGAGGACATTAAAACAAACATAAACCATCGAGAAGTAGCAGTATCTGTACTAATGGATGGTTTAAAAGAAGCATTAAAGACAAGGGTACAGACCACGCAACCATGTTGGCGAGGTCTGTCGGTGGCTACTTTGAGAGAGGCAGCTCTTGATCACGATCGGAATATCACCAGACACAGGGAATTACAAGGTGATAAATTAATGGCCGTAAGTATACAGGCCCTGACCACAAGGCAGCCTTTGTATAAATCACCAAACCCTGTGGGTAAGTCAAATGTGGTAACCTGTTTTTCTTGTCATAGAGAGGGACACTTTGCACGAGACTGTAAATCGAGAAACATACAAAAGTCTTATCAACCCCCTAGACAACGACACGACACATGACATTGGGAGCAGGGTCCACAGAAACGGAGTTATGAGCCACATGCAGGGGAAACAAAAAGATACCCCCCGAACAGAGACTGGCAAGCCTCTGGTAGTTCCCATTTAACCCCTTCACAAGTAGTTGCTGCCAGCGGGATTCAGGGAGGTCACCATACCCAATAGGGGTGTGGCCATACCTGTAATCTGCAGCCAGTAAAATTAATTGCAAGTCTTGGAAGTGAACCCGAAATTGCAATTAATGTAGCTGGTAAATCATTAAACTTTCTTGTAGATACGGGGGCGGCCAAATCAGTGATAAATTCGACAGTGGGCATGAGAACCACTGGTAAGACAATTCCAGCCATGGGAGTAACGGGAGTAGTCCAGCATTACCCTGTTAGCAAACCAGCAGAGATTACAATAGGGCCGTTACATACCAAACATTCCTTTTTGCTGGCTGCATCGGCACCGACTAATCTCCTGGGAAGAGACTTATTGTGTAAAATGGGGTGCGTCATTTATTGTACTCCTGAAGGTGTATTCTTGGACATACCTGAGAATCACGCTCAGGAAGTGCGAGACATGTTAGACTCCCCACCAAAATTAATGTCACATACCATTATGACAAATAGGACTCCATCCCAAGTAGAAGAAATGACATCCCAGATACCAGAGATACTTTGGACTAAAGATGGACAGGACACTGGATTAATGGCAAACGTAGCTCCGGTAGTTGTACAAGTAAAAGATGGTAGGATAGCTCCAAAAATCCCACAGTACCCTCTGAAGCCAGAGGTGGAGTTAGGAGTTTACCCAGTAATAGAACGCTTGCTACAACAGGGCATTCTGGTAAGAACATCCAGCACTGCCAATAGTCCCATCTTCCCTGTGAAAAAGAGTGGGGGGAGGGGTTACAGGCTAGTGCAGGATCTAAGGGGGATTAACAAAATAGTTGAGAGTCAGTTCCCCGTAGTGCCAAATCCAGCTGTCATCCTTATGCAGATCCCTCCCACTGCGAAATTTTTCACTGTTATTGACCTCTGCTCCGCTTTCTTTTCGGTACCCCTACATCCTGACAGTCAATATTTGTTTGCATTTACATACAGAGGAGTCCAATACACATGGACTCGATTACCACAAGGTTTCATAGATAGTCCAAGTATATTTTCTCAGGCTTTGCATGATTGTTTACAGTCTTTCCAACCAGAGAGTGGATCAGTATTGATACAGTACGTGGATGATTTACTACTGTGTTCAGATTCATTGGAAGCATCCCTGAAGGATACGAAACAGCTCCTGTTTCATCTTTCAGACACAGGACACAAGGTTTCCAAAGACAAGTTACAATTATGCCAAACTAAAGTAAAATATTTGGGACACTGTCTAACACAAGGACTGAGACACCTGACCGCTGATAGAATTCAAGCAATTAGAGACATGACTCTGCCTCAAACCCAGCAACAGGTCAGAACGTTTTTAGGAATGTGTGGGTATTGCCGTAACTGGATCCCAGGATTTTCCATTCTGGCGTTACCTTTGCAGGAGATGGTCTCCTCAAACAAACCTGATCGGATTTTGCATACAGACGAGTCCGAAATGGCATTTGAGAGACTTAAACAGTGCCTAACGCAGGCACCAACATTAGGTATGCCAGACTATGGAAAACCCTTTGAGCTGTACGGAACAGAAAGTGCTGGTTGCGCGGCAGGCGTCTTAACCCAAAAGCATGGTGATGCCAGCAGGCCGGTAGCATACTACAGCGCTCAGCTAGATACGGTAGCGCGATCCCTCCCCACATGCTTGCGAAGCGTTGCTGCGATAGCATTGCTAGTAACGAAAAGCGAAGATGTAGTGCTAGGTCACAACCTCACAATTCATACACCACATGCAGTGTCAGCCTTGTTAAATTCTGCCCAAACCAGGCACGTCTCATCAGCGCGGTTTACAAGATGGGAATTGGCACTAATGGCCCCCGTAAACATCACCATAAGGAGATGCAGTGCATTAAATCCTGCAACATATCTCCCAGGTGTGCCTGGACAGGCACAAAGGGTGGAGGATGAGAGTGGTGGGGAAGGAGGATTTAATACAAAGGAGGACACACATGATTGTATGGAATATTTGACCCAAAATTTTACCGCAAGGCCTGACATCAGTGACAACCCACTGGAAGAGGTAGATCTTACTTTCTACACGGACGGTAGTTGTCACAGACAGTCAGACTCGGGAGACTTGTGTACTGGATACGCAGTCGTAGATGACCAAGGCACCATAGAAGCAGAACCGCTAGGCCCACCTCACTCAGCCCAGGTTGCTGAACTGGTCGCCCTAACCAGAGCATGTGAATTGGCTAAGGGCAAGTCAGCCAATATCTACACCGATTCTAGATACGCCTTCGGGGTAGTCCATGATTTCGGAGCCCTATGGCGCCTCAGAAATTTCATGACAGCAGCTGGTACACCGGTAGCGCATGCAGCTCACATCAAAAGGCTTCTAACAGTGATACAGGAACCCGACAGAGTGGCTGTTATCAAGTGTAAAGCACACACATATAGCCAGGACCCAGTATCACTTGGTAACAGCCGAGCAGACGAAGCTGCTAAGTTAGCAGCTGGTACCCCCAGACAGACAGACACCACACAATTGATGGTATTTAATACCATCAACACACAGAAGTTGTGTGAAATGCAAAATTTGTGTTCCACACAGGAAAAGGCAGTCTGGAAGGCAAAGGGATATGGCAAGGAGTCCTCAGGACTCTGGACGGATGGACAAGGTAAACCAGTGGCCCCCAGAGCATATCTTCCATGTTTAGCTGAGGCAGCACACGGGCTGACTCATCTGGGCAAGGAGGGAATGTGCAAGTTGGTAAGAGCATATTGGTGCGCCCCAGGATTTTCATCTCATGCGAGTAAGAGAGCAATGTCATGCCTTACCTGCCTGAGAAAGAATATCGGAAAGGCAATACCAACAGAACCATCTCATATCCCACCTACAGGCGGCCCTTTTCAGGTAATACAGATTGACTTCATTCAATTACCTCCTTGTCGAAATTTGAAATATGTACTTGTTTGTATAGATGTATTCTCAAATTGGGTCGAAGCATTTCCTGCGGCCACAAACACCGCTATGTTCACTGCTAAGAAAATTGTGCAGGAATTTGTATGTAGATATGGTATCCCTAGAATAATTGAAAGTGATAGGGGTACCCATTTTACAGGTGATGTCTTTCAAGGAATGTGTAAGTTGATGGGAATTGATAGTAAGCTGCACACTCAATACCGTCCCCAAGCGAGTGCGAAGGTGGAAAGAGTGAACAGCACTATTAAAAATAAACTGAGCAAAGTTATGGCAGAGACAGGATTGACATGGCCAGAAGCTTTACCCATTGTACTATACAGCATCAGAACCACTCCCAGGTCCCCTCTTAATCTGTCTCCCTTTGAAATCTTGTTTGGTCGACAACCGCATGTTACGATTAACCCTCAGGATGATTTGAAGTGTAACAATGAAGTGACTGTAAAATACTTGATTAACATGAGTAAACAGCTAAGGAACCAAAATGATAATCTGAAGTTAGTGATTCCTGATTTACCAGATAGTAATTGTCATGACATTGAACCTGGGGATTATGTAATGATACGGAATTTTCTACGCTCAGGTTGCCTTATTGACAGATGGGAAGGACCATACCAAGTCTTATTGACTAGCACTACAGCATTGAAGGTTGCCGAGAGAGAGACTTGGGTTCATTCGTCCCACTGTAAGAAGGTTGCTGATCCAGATAGGTCCCGTGATAAGGAACAGACGGTAGAGGAAGTTGTATCACTGGAGTGTCTGTTCCAGGAGGACTGAGGCGGCACCTGAGCACTGAAAATCATAAGATCAAAAGCAGTTGTCGATTCCCTGTTCCCTTTTATTGTTTTTCTCCACTTCCCATCCCCTCTCCCTCAATTATTTTTTTCCCCCTTCTCATTCTTCTCCGTTTCCTCCTATAAGATGGACTTGCCCCAAGAGACTGTGATCCGGATTTTCCTGTTGACCATGATGTTGACCAGAGCAGTCTGTTCCGGCGAGAGTACCATGGAGGTCGAGAGGGGTTCTGGAATGGGTTCTGATGACAAAGATGGAGGCGTAGTTTTCCAAGAACAACTTAATCAACAAGTAAAGGCGAGTATCAGAAAACGATCCGATAGCATTGACAATAGAAGGAATTGTGAAGGATTGTTAGCTGAAGAAAACTGTATCTGTAGGCTCTGTGACAATGTAGTTGAGGATGGGTGCATTAAGAAATGCCAATCCAGTTTTAATATCCACATGGACCGGCATCCCTTGAGTGACTATCACTCCTTAGTGGGTAGTGTGTTAAATCAAACAGATTGTTGGGTATGCTCTCAAGTGCCTCAAGGTCATAGCAAATCAGGACTAGTACCATTTCCTTTAACGGTAGGGGAGGTACTTGAGCTAAAGGGTGGGAGACCGGTGGACAGGAGGTTTAATATCTCCAGCCCTCCTAGTTTGAAGCTCCACCAATATCATGTGGATAGATCCCTAATATGTTTTAACATTACCAATCCCCGAAAGCCGGGAAATTGGGAAGTGTCATGGAGTAACCAAACCATGACCTTTTCATATAGAGCAGATAGAATGCCTACAGATACAGAGCTTATACGCCACATAGCCAGTAGAGAAAAATCTTTCCGATATAGGTATACCCTAGGAAATAGGATTACGAGAGTTGGAGAAGTATCACCAGGATACTGTGCACATATCGTACAAACTGATACGTGTACTAGACAGATGGGAGAACTAGGGGTAGGAGATTTCACATGGAGGATGTGTAATATGGTTATGTCCTACTCCGTCCCATATGTTCTCCCCGATGATGCATATTTCATATGCGGGAGGAAGGCGTATAAGTGGCTTGCCCCAAACTCTGAAGGATTGTGTTATATTGGAAAAGTACTGCCTGAGGTAATGACTGTATCACATGCCAAAATGAAAGATATACACCGTGGTGCCCAAGCTCCTTATACTCACACTCATTACGAGCACGTTGTTAAAAGGCAACTGACAGAAAGGACAGAGCATTCGGCCTCTGATCTGATCCATGAATCCACCGGGATTCAGGTTTTACTTGCGTTAGATTTCACTCGCACTGCTAGAGGAGTGTTGAATTATAGATATATATCTGCGCTTGCAAATTTATTAGACAATATCACTGAAATGTATGACAACACTTTTAGGTATACTGGAAGGGAACTTCAAGCTTATAAAACAGAACTGGTTCAGCATAGGATGGTTCTTAATTATCTCACAGCAGTGACAGGTGGATATTGTGTCACACTGGCAACGCAGTACGGCGTGAAATGCTGCACATATATTACGAATAGCACCGAAGACCCGGTCGAGGTCATAGACCAAAAGATGGACGATATTCTCCAATTAAAGTGGGAATTTCGCAGGAGACACAATCTCACCCTTGCTACTGTGGTTAATGAGCTGACTGGTTGGGTGTCATGGTTGAACCCGCGAAATTGGTTCTCTGGTTTAGGAGAATGGGCTCAAGGAGTCATAATGGATGTAGGGAAGTTTCTCCTATGTATCTTAGGTGTTGTCATAACGATTGGTTTGATATTTAGGTGCGTTCAGGCTTTAACGAAGTGCAAACGTAGTACCAGGGTAATGAGTCTAAGGAGTGAGGAAATTGTAATTCCAATGGATTTGATTTATGACCCAACGGTAGAGACAATGATGTGATGAAAATGTGATTATACGGTCCGTTTCTTTCACCTGTTTTCTCTATCGTCCTAGTGGATGCTGGGGTTCCTGAAAGGACCATGGGGAATAGCGGCTCCGCAGGAGACAGGGCACAAAAAGTAAAGCTTTAGGATCAGGTGGTGTGCACTGGCTCCTCCCCCTATGACCCTCCTCCAAGCCTCAGTTAGATTTTTGTGCCCGGCCGAGAAGGGTGCAATCTAGGTGGCTCTCCTAAAGAGCTGCTTAGAAAAGTTTAGCTTAGGTTTTTTATTTTACAGTGAGTCCTGCTGGCAACAGGATCACTGCAACGAGGGACTTAGGGGAGAAGAAGTGAACTCACCTGCGTGCAGGATGGATTGGCTTCTTTGGCTACTGGACATTAGCTCCAGAGGGACGATCACAGGTACAGCCTGGATGGTCACCGGAGCCTCGCCGCCGGCCCCCTTGCAGATGCTGAAACGAGAAGAGGTCCAGAATCGGCGGCAGAAGACTCCTCAGTCTTCTTAAGGTAGCGCACAGCACTGCAGCTGTGCGCCATTTCCTCTCAGCACACTTCACACGGCAGTCACTGAGGGTGCAGGGCGCTGAGAGGGGGGCGCCCTGGGAGGCAAATGAAAACCTTTTTTGGCTAAAAATACCTCACATATAGCCTCCGGGGGCTATATGGAGATATTTAACCCCTGCCAGAATCCATTAAAGAGCGGGAGACGAGCCCGCCGAAAAAGGGGCGGGGCCTATCTCCTCAGCACACAGCGCCATTTTCCCTCTCAGAAAGGCTGGAGGGAAGGCTCCCAGGCTCTCCCCTGCACTGCACTACAGAAACAGGGTTAAAACAGAGAGGGGGGGCACTAATTTGGCGTTAGAAATATATAAAAGATGCTATAAGGGAAAACACTTATATAAGGTTGTCCCTATATAATTATAGCGTTTTTGGTGTGTGCTGGCAAACTCTCCCTCTGTCTCTCCAAAGGGCTAGTGGGTCCTGTCCTCTATCAGAGCATTCCCTGTGTGTGTGCTGTGTGTCGGTACGTGTGTGTCGACATGTATGAGGACGATGTTGGGAGGAGGCGGAGCAATTGCCTGTAATGGTGATGTCACTCTCTAGGGAGTCGACACCGGAATGGATGGCTTATTTAGGGAATTACGTGATAATGTCAACACGCTGCAAGGTCGGTTGACGACATGAGACGGCCGACAAACAATTAGTACCGGTCCAGACGTCTCAGAAACACCGTCAGGGGTTTTAAAACGCCCGTTTACTTTAGTCGGTCGACACAGACACAGACACGGACACTGAATCCAGTGTCGACGGTGAATAAACAAACGTATTCCTTATTAGGGCCACACGTTAAGGGCAATGAAGGAGGTGTTACATATTTCTGATACTACAAGTACCACAAAAGAGGGTATTATGTGGGATGTGAAAAAACTACCGTAGTTTTTCCTGAATCAGATAAATTAAATGAAGTGTGTGATGATGCGTGGGTTCCCCCCGATAGAAAATTATGGGCGGTATACCCTTTCCCGCCAGAAGTTAGGGCGCGTTGGGAAACACCCCTTAGGGTGGATAAGGCGCTCACACGCTTATCAAAACAAGTGGCGGTACCGTCTATAGATAGGGCCGTCCTCAAGGAGCCAGCTGACAGGAGGCTGGAAAATATCATAAAAAGTATATACACACATACTGGTGTTATACTGCGACCAGCGATCGCCTCAGCCTGGATGTGCAGAGCTGGGGTGGCTTGGTCGGATTCCCTGACTAAAAATATTGATACCCTTGACAGGGACAGTATTTTATTGACTATAGAGCATTTTAAGGATGCATTTTCTATATATGCGAGATGCACAGAGGGATATTTGCACTCTGGCATCAAGAGTAAGTGCGATGTCCATATCTGCCAGAAGATGTTTATGGACACGACAG
The DNA here is from genome assembly GCF_028390025.1 of Pseudophryne corroboree. NCBI lineage: Eukaryota > Metazoa > Chordata > Amphibia > Anura > Myobatrachidae > Pseudophryne > Pseudophryne corroboree. The sequence continues at coordinate 1,016,725,393 of NC_086445.1, read as the reverse complement.
TGGTCAGGTGATGCAGATTCCAAACGGCACAAAGGTGTATTGCCGTATAAAGGAAGAGGAGTTATTTGGGGTCGGTCCATCGGACCTGGTGGCCACGGCAACTGCTGGAAAATCCACCGTTTTTACCCTAAGTCACATCTCTGCAGAAAAAGACACCGTCTTTTCAGCCTCAGTCCTTTCGTCCCTATAAGAGTCATATCTGCCCAGGGATAGAGGAAAGGGAAGAAGACTGCAGCAGGCAGCCCATTCCCAGGAACAGAAGCGTTCCACCGCTTCTGCCAAGCTCTCAGCATGACGCTGGGACCGTACAGGACCCCTGGATCCTACATGTAGTATCCCAGGGGTACAGATTGGAATGTCGAGACGTTTCCCCTTCGCAGGCTCCTGAAGTCTGGTTTACCAAGGTCTCCCTCCGACAAGGAGGCAGTATGGGAAACAATTCACAAGCTGTATTCCCAGCAGGTGATAATCAAATTACCCCTCCTACAACAAGAAAAGGGGTATTATTCCACATTATATTGTGGTACTGAAGCCAGAAGGCTAGGTGAGACCTATTCTAAATCTAAAAAAATTTGAACACTTACAAAGGTTCAAATCAAGATGGAGTCACTCAGAGCAGTGATAACGAACCAGGAAGAAGGGGACTATATAGTGTCCCGAGACATCAGGGATGCTTACCTCCATGTCCAAAATTTGCCCTTCTCACTAAGGGTACCTCAGGTTCGTGGTACAGAACTGTCACTATCAGTTTCAGACGCTGCCGTTTGGATTGTCCACGGCACCCCGGGTCTTTACCAAGGTAATGGCCGAAATGATGATTCTTCTTCGAAGAAAAGGCGTCTTAATTATCCCTTACTTAGACGATCTCCTGATAAGGGCAAAGTCCAGGGAACAGTTGGAGGTCGGAGTAGCACTATCTCGGATACTGCTACAACAGCACGGGTGGATTCTAAATATTCCAAAATCGCAGCTGATCCCGACGACAAGTCTGCTGTGCCTAGGGATGATTCTGGACACAGTCCAGAAAAAGGTGTTTCTCCCGGAAGAGAAAGCCAGGGAGTTATCCGAGCTAGTCAGGAACCTCCTAAAATCAGTGCATCATTGCACAAGGGTCCTGGTAAAGATGGTGACTTCCTACGACGCAATTCCATTCGGCAGATTTCACGCAAGAATTTTTCAGTGGGATCTGCTGGACAAATGGTCCGGATCGCATCTTCAGATGCATCAGCGGATAACCCTATATCCAAGGACAAGGGTGTCTCTCCTGTGGTGGTTACAGAGTGCTCATCTTCTAGAGGGCCGCAGATTTTCGGCATTCAGGATTGGATGCTGGTTACCACGGAGGCCAGCCCGAGAGGCTGGGGAGCAGTCACACAAGGAAAAAATTTCCAGGGAGTGTGATCAAGTCTGGAGACTTTTCTCCACATAAATATACTGGAGCTAAGGGTAAATTTATAATACTCTAAGCTTAGCAAGACCTCTGCTTCAAGGTCAGCCGGTATTGATCCAGTGGGAAAAACATCACGGCAGTCGCCCACGTAAATAGACGGGGCGGCACAAGAAGCAGGAGGGCAATGGCAAAAACTGCAAGGACTTTTCGCTGGGCGGAAAATCATGTGATAGCACTGTCTGCAGTGTTTCATTCCGGGAATGGAAACTGGGAAGCAGACTTCCTCAGCAGGCACGACCTCCACCCGGCAGAGTGGAAACTTCATCGGGAAGTTTTCCACATGATTGTAAACCGTTGGGAAATACCAAAGGTGGACATGATGGCGTCCCGTCTGAACAAAAAACGGGACAGGTATTGCGCCAGGTTAAGAGACCCTCAGGCAATAGCTGTGGACGTTCTGGTAACACTATGGATGTACCAGTCGGTGTATGTGTTCCATCCTCTGCTTCTCATACCTAAGGTACTGAGACTTATAAGACGTAGAGGAGTAAGAACTATACTCATGGCTCCGGATTGGCCAAGAAGGACTTGGTACCCGGAACTTCAAGAGATGCTCACAGAGGACTTATGGCCTCTGCCGCTAAGAAGGGACTTGTTTCAGCAAGTACCATGTCTGTTCCAAGACTTACCGCAGCTGCGTTTGACGGCATGGCGGTGGAACGCCGGATCCTAAGGGAAAAAGGCATTCCGGAAGAGGTCATTCCTACCCTGGTCAAAGCCAGAAAGGAGGTGACCGCACAACATTATCACCACATGTGGCAAAAATATGTTGCGTGGTGTGAGGCCAGAAAGGCCCCACGAAGAAATTTCAACTCAGTCGATTCCTGCATTTCCTGCAAACAGGAGTGTCTATGGGCCTCAAATTGGGGTCCATTAAGGTTCAAATTTCGGCCCTGTCGATTTTCTTCCAGAAAGAAGTGGCTTCAGTTCCTGAAGTCCAGAAGTTTGTCAAGGGAGTATTGCATATACAACCCCCTTTTGTGCCTCCAGTGGCACTGTGGGATCTCAACGTAGTTCTGGGATTCCTCAAATCACATTGGTTTAAAACCAGTCAAATCTGTGGATTTGAAGCATCTCACATGAAAAGTGACCATGCTCTTGGCCCTGGCCTGGACCAGGCGAGTGTCAAATTGGTGGTTTTTTTCTCAAAAAAGCCCATATCTGGTTGTCCATTTGGACAGGGCAGAGCTGCGGACTCGTCCCCAGTTCTCTCCCTAAGGTGGTGTCAGTGTTTCACCTGAACCAGCTTATTTTGGTGCCTTGCGCCTACTAGGGACTTGGAGGACTCCAGGTTGCTAGATGTTGTCAGGGCCCTGTAAATATAGGTTCCAGGACGGCTGGAGTCAGGAAAACTGACTTGCTGTTATCCTGTATGCACCCAACAAACTGGGTGCTCTTGCTTCTAAGCAGACTATTGCTAGTTGGATGTGTAATACAATTCAGCTTGCACATTCTGTGGCAGGCCTGCCACAGCCAAAATATGTAAATGCCCATTCCACAAGGAAGGTGGGCTTATCTTGGGCGGCTGCCCGAGGGGTCTCGGCTTTACAACTTTGCCGAGCGGCTATTTAGTCAGGGGCAAACACGTTGGTAAAATCCTACAAATTTGATACCCTGGCTAAGGAGGACCTGGAGTTCTCTCATTCGGTGCTGCAGAGTCATCCGCACTCTCCCGCCCGTTTGGGAGCTTTGGTATTATCCCCATGGTCCTTTCAGGAACCCCAGCATCCACTAGGACGATAGAGAAAATAAGAATTTACTTACCGATAATTCTATTTCTCGGAGTCCGTAGTGGATGCTGGGCGCCCATCCCAAGTGCGGATTATCTGCAATACTTGTACATAGTTACAAAAATCGGGTTATTATTGTTGTGAGCCATCTTTTCAGAGGCTCCGCTGTTATCATACTGTTAACTGGGTTCAGATCACAGGTTGTACAGTGTGATTGGTGTGGCTGGTATGAGTCTTACCCGGGATTCAAAATCCTTCCTTATTGTGTACGCTCGTCCGGGCACAGTATCCTAACTGGGGCTTGGAGGAGGGTCATAGGGGGAGGAGCCAGTGCACACCACCTGATCCTAAAGCTTTACTTTTTGTGCCCTGTCTCCTGCGGAGCCGCTATTCCCCATGGTCCTTTCAGGAACCCCAGCATCCACTACGGACTCCGAGAAATAGAATTATCGGTAAGTAAATTCTTATTTTTCCGTTTTCTCCAAGGTAAAAAGACCCACTTGGACAAGAAATTTGATGATCCTGTATAAAGACAACTGATGGATTAAAGAAGAAGTTTTGACAACCTTATACACAGATATTTGATGAACTATGCCATAAACCCCCAGTTTCCCTAGAAATTTTAAAATTACGCTAGCCCAACACTTTTGTAAGTCTATGGACATTGACAAAGCTTTTGACCACACTTTTTGGCAAAAGCCCAAAGAAGACTGCATTCAACAGACACCAGACAAGACTTCAACCGACAAATGTTCATTAACCTGACATAGAATACCACTGCATTTACCATAAGTGTTCTTTATCTTCATCTCTACAACCTTCAGGTAATGACACACATAGTCGATAGGGAATACAGGCACAGATATCAGCAATCACATATTCCCCCATTTATGTGTCATCAACTAAAATGTGCTCCCCCATTTTGTTGCAACCAAAATCCGAAAAGAGCTCGGTAAAGTTTGACAGCCCATCCACAGACCCGTACCACGGGATAAGAAGGAATTCAAATGTATACTTCGCAATACCTCGAAGCTTGATTTACAACACGTACGGCACGATGATACATGACCCCCCAAACATGGATTCATACACACATGCTTCTGCTATCTCACTAGGTCACACCCTTTTCACACCTTCTTCTCTCCTCCCCTACCCAACCATGGAAATGTATTTACACCTGACATATATTTTTCTCTTTTTGAAATGTTTTAGGAAGTGGCAGTTATGGTTGACTGCCAAAGGGTGGACTGTCAAAGTCATAAAAATATCACGATGCACACTGCCATATTTGCACCTCATACAGGTCCGCGCTGCGCATGCGTGCGCTCTCCCGTGCGTGCGCATACTCGCTGTTGCGGGCACCCACAGGCGCACGGTATGCGCATTTACGGTAGAGTTTCTGTGCGCCCAGCGTGCGACTCAATCGTTATATATTTTCACCATATAATGTATTTTGGAGATCATGGTCCCCTTGATAGATTCTGAAAGTTTAGTTATTATAGCATGTTCATGGACAGAGAGATCCCTCTTTGTTTGATACGAAGGGTCAGACATGGGTCATACAGTGGTGTTTAGTATCCATCGGAAGAGTATTTAATTAGCAATATTCCGGTGTTGGTTTGAAGCTGATTAATCGCTCGTGCGAATAGTTATGGACATAAGAAGTTTATGTACTTTTACTATTATTTGCACTTAATTATCCATGCGGCGGGAAACCTAGTTTCCCACCCACCTGAGCAGTTGGAAATGGTCTCAGCCACCTGTATGAATCAACCTATGACCTCTTGTTATAATGCGAAGACGAGTTCCTGTGTCCAATGAACAATGAGATTGTAGGGACCATTGAATTGTATTGTGTGTGGGGCATAAATAGACAAGCCGATCATATCCAGCTCACTCTCTTCAACGGTTCTCATTGCTGATAATCGGGAGCTGGATATCGAGGCGCATGCGATCGTTCCCTTTGTGCGTAAGTTTTCTCCGCAATCATATTGTCTTTATTGTTATTGTGAGCCATATCTCTCTCTCTCTCTCTCTCTTCCTCTTTCTCTCTCATTTTCCCTTAAACGAAATTGTATTGTATTGTATTTCCTGTGTAGTTATCTGGTTAGTTAGTCTATGTTATATTGTAGTGTATGACTTGTATTGTATTATTCTTTTTTCAAGTATAACATTCATATAAGGCGTTAGACCCTAAGCCCGGTATTTGTGTATTTCTTATAGTGTTAAGTATTCTCAGAGCGTCGGTGACGCTCGAACAGCTTTTAAGTTAATAAGGTTACACTGTGTTGCATCTACACTCTATCACTATACTAAGGTTTTCCTGCATAATACATGGTTTATGGTTTAGTAAATAAAGGTTTAACATTGTGAGCGTTAGCGCCGCTGGTGATCTCCTCGTGGTCCCTAGCGTACGCTACGCTATAGCGAAACATTACGTTAGTCGGCAGCCAATAGCCTGCCTGCCTGTGATCTCTTGGCCGTGAGCGAACGTAACGCTTGAGCGTCTCGAGTACGGCTAAGCGATTGTTACGCAACGTGCGTACCCTTACGGTACTCCATACGTCAATAGCGTACAGTGTTCTTAGACCTCTTAAAGGGTTTTAAATAAGATAAATATTTAGCTTTAACAGTCCATAAGTATAAGTAATACTATCCATCCATCTACATTATACCTGTGGTGTTTTTTTTTCTTTCTTCATACTAGTTTAGCAGTCTGCTGACACTGTCCACCAGGTCCGTTATACAGTATATTATATTTATATATATAAGCACTAAGCAGCAGTACGGTAGGCCACGGCTGTACCTACCTCTGTGTCGACTCGTCACTCGTCGTCCATAAGTATAAGTAATACTATCCATCCATCTACATTGTATACCTGTGGTGTTTTTTTTTCTTTCTTCATACTAGTTTAGCAGTCTGCTGACACTGTCCACCAGGTCCGTTATACAGTATATTATATTTATATATATAAGCACTAAGCAGCAGTACGGTAGGCCACGACTGTACCTACCTCTGTGTCGACTCGTCACTCGTCGTCCATAAGTATAAGTAATACTATCCATCCATCTACATTATACCTGTGGTGTTTTTTTTTCTTTCTTCATACTAGTTTAGCAGTCTGCTGACACTGTCCACCAGGTCCGTTATACAGTATATTATATTTATATATAAGCACTAAGCAGCAGTACGGTAGGCCACGGCTGTACCTACCTCTGTGTCGACTCGTCACTCGTCGTCCATAAGTATAAGTAATACTATCCATCCATCTACATTGTATACCTGTGGTGGCTTTTACTTGTGCGCAAAATATGGAGAACAAAAATGTGGAGGTTAAAAAAATAGGGAAAGATCAAGATCCACTTCCACCTCGTGCTGAAGCTGCTGCCACTAGTCATGGCCGAGACGATGAAATGCCATCAACGTCGTCTGCCAAGGCCGATGCCCAATGTCATAGTACAGAGCATGTAAAATCCAAAACACAAAAGATCAGTAAAAAAATGACCCAAAAATCCAAATTAAAAGTGTCTGAGGAGAAGCGTAAACTTGCCAATATGCCATTTACGATACGGAGTGGCAAGGAACGGCAGAGGCCCTGGCCTATGTTCATGGCTAGTGGTTCAGCTTCACATGAGGATGGAAGCACTCATCCTCTCGCTAGAAAAAAGAAAAGACTTGCGGCAAAAGCACAGCAAAGAACTGTGCGCTCTTCAAATCACAAATCCCAAAGGAGAGTCCAATTGTGTCGGTTGCGATGCCTGACCTTCCCAACACTGGACGGGAAGAGCTTGCGCCTTCCACCATTTGCACGCCCCCTGCAAGTGTTGAAAGGAGCACCCGCAGTCCAGTTCCTGATAGTGAAATTGAAGATGTCAGTGTTGAAGTACACCAGGATGAGGATATGGGTGTTGCTTGGGCTGGGGAGGAAATTGACAAGGAGGATTCTGATGGTGAGGTGGTTTGTTTATGTCAGGCACCCGGGGAGACACCTGTTGTCCGTGGGAGGAATATGGCCATTGACATGCCTGGTGAAAATACCAAAAAAATCAGCTCTTCAGTGTGGAAGTATTTCAACAGAAATGCGGACAACAGGTGTCAAGCCGTGTGTTGCCTTTGTCAAGCTGTAATAAGTAGGGGTAAGGACTTTAACCACCTCGGAACATCCTCCCTTATACGTCACCTGCAGCGCATTCATAATAAGTCAGTGACAAGTTCAAAAACTTTGGGCGACAGTGGAAGCAGTCCACTGACCAGTAAATCCCTTCCTCTTGTAACCAAGCTCGCGCAAACCACCCCACCAACTCCCTCAGTGTCAATTTCCTCCTTACCCAGGAAAGCCAATAGTCCTGCAGGCCATGTCACTGGCAAGTCTGACGAGTCCTCTCCTGTCTGGGATTCCTCCGATGCATCCTTGAGTGTAATGCCTACTGCTGCTGGCGCTGCTGTTGTTGCTGCTGGGAGTCGATCGTCATCCCAGAGGGGAAGTCGGAAGACCACTTGTACTACTTCGAGTAAGCAATTGACTGTCCAACAGTCCTTTGCGAGGAAGATGAAATATCACAGCAGTCATCCTGCTGCAAAGCGGATAACTGAGGCCTTGACAACTATGTTGGTGTTAGACGTGCGTCCGGTATCCGCCGTTAGTTCACAGGGAACTAGACAATTTATTGAGGCCGTGTGCCCCCGTTACCAAATACCATCAAGGTTCCACTTCTCTAGGCAGGCGATACCGAGAATGTACACGGACGTCAGAAAAAGACTCACCAGTGTCCTAAAAAATGCAGTTGTACCCAATGTCCACTTAACCACGGACATGTGGACAAGTGGAGCAGGGCAGACTCAGGACTACATGACTGTGACAGCCCACTGGGTAGATGTATTGCCTCCCGCTGCAAGAACAGCAGCGGCGGCACCAGTAGCAGGATCTCGCAAACGCCAACTCGTTCCTAGGCAGGCTACGCTTTGTATCACCGCTTTCCAGAATACGCACACAGCTGAAAACCTCTTACGGCAACTGAGGAAGATCATCGCAGAATGGCTTACCCCAATTGGACTCTCCTGGGGATTTGTGACATCGGACAACGCCAGCAATATTGTGCGCGCATTACATCTGGGCAAATTCCAGCACGTCCCATGTTTTGCACATACCTTGAATTTGGTGGTGCAGAATTATTTAAAAAACGACAGAGGCGTGCAAGGGATGCTGCGGGGGCCAGAAGAATTGCGGGCCACTTTCGGCGTGCAGGCACCGCGTACAGAAGACTGGAGCACCACCAAAAAAACCTGAACCTGCCCTGCCATCATCTGAAGCAAGAGGTGGTAACGAGGTGGAATTCAACCCTCTATATGCTTCAGAGGATGGAGGAGCAGCAAAAGGCCATTCAAGCCTATACATCTGCCCACGATATAGGCAAAGGAGGTCAAATGCACCTGTCTCAAGCGCAGTGGAGAATGATTTCAACGTTGTGCAAGGTTCTGCTGCCCTTTGAACTTGCCACACGTGAAGTCAGTTCAGACACTGCCAGCCTGAGTCAGGTCATTCCCCTCATCAGGCTTTTGCAGAAGAAGCTGGAGGCATTGAAGGAGGAGCTAAAACAGAGCGATTCCGCTAGGCATGTGGGACTTGTGGATGGAGCCCTTCATTCGCTTAACCAGGATTCACGGGTGGTCAATCTGTTGAAATCAGAGCACTACATTTTGGCCACCGTGCTCGATCCTAGATTTAAAACCTACGTTGGATCTCTCTTTCCGGCAGACACAAGTCTGCAGGGGTTCAAAGAACTGCTGGTGAGAAAATTGTCAAGTCAAGCGGAACGCGACCTGTCAACATCTCCTGCTTCACATTCTCCCGCAACTGGGGGTGCGAGGAAAAGGCTACGAATTCCGAGCCCACCCGCTGGCGGTGATGCAGGGCAGTCTGGAGCGACTGCTGATGCTGACATCTGGTCCGGACTGAAGGACCTGCCAACGATTACTGACATGTCGTCTACTGTCACTGCATATGATTCTCTCACCATTGAAAGAATGGTGGAGGATTATATGAGTGACCGCATCCAAGTAGGCACGTCAGACAGTCCGTACGTATGGCAAGTAGGCACGTCAGACAGTCCGTACGTATACTTGCAGGGAAAAGAGGCAATTTGGAGGCCCTTGCACAAACTGGCTTTATTCTACCTAAGTTGCCCTCCCTCCAGTGTGTACTCCGAAAGAGTGTTAGTGCCGCCGCTCACCTTGTCAGCAATCGGCGTACGAGGCTACTTCCAGAAAATGTGGAGAAGATGATGTTCATTAAAATGAATTATAATCAATTACTCCTTGGAGACATTCACCAGCAGCAATTGCCTCCAGAAAGTACACAGGGATCTGAGATGGTGGATTCCAGTGGGGACGAATTAATAATCTGTGAGGAGGGGGATGTACACAGTGAAAGGGGTGATGAATCGGACGATGATGATGAGGTGGACATCTTGCCTCTGTAGAGCCAGTTTGTGCAAGGAGAGATTGATTGCTTCTTTTTTGGTGGGGGCCCAAACCAACCAGTCATTTCAGTCACAGTCGTGTGGCAGACCCTGTCGCTGAAATGATGGGTTGGTTAAAGTGTGCATGTCCTGTTTATACAACATAAGGGTGGGTGGGAGGGCCCAAGGACAATTCCATCTTGCACCTCTTTTTTCTTTTTTTCTTCTTTGCGTCATGTGCTGTTTGGGGAGTAGTTTTTGTAAGGGCCATCCTGCGTGACACTGCAGTGCCACTCCTAGATGGGCCAGGTGTTTGTGTCGGCCACTAGGGTCGCTTAGCTTAGTCACACAGCTACCTCATTGCGCCTCTTTTTTTTCTTCTTTGCGTCATGTGCTGTTTGGGGAGTAGTTTTTGGAAGGGCCAACCTGCGTGACACTGCAGTGCCACTCCTAGATGGGCCAGGTGTTTGTGTCGGCCACTAGGGTCGCTTTGCTTACTCACACAGCTACCTCATTGCGCCTCTTTTTTTTCTTCTTTGCGTCATGTGCTGTTTGGGGAGTAGTTTTTGGAAGGGCCATCCTGCGTGACACTGCAGTGCCACTCCTAGATGGGCCAGGTGTTTGTGTCGGCCACTAGGGTCGCTTAGCTTAGCCATCCAGCGACCTCGGTGCAAATTTTAGGACTAAAAATAATATTGTGAGGTGTGAGGTGTTCAGAATAGACTGAAAATGAGTGGAAATTATGGTTATTGAGGTTAATAATACTATGGGATCAAAATGACCCCCAATTTCTATGATTTAAGCTGTTTTATAGGGTTTTTTGAAAAAAACACCCGAATCCAAAACACACCCGAATCCGACAAAAAAAAATCGGTGAGGTTTTGCCAAAACGCGTTCGAACCCAAAACACGGCCACGGAACCAAACCCAAAACCAAAACACAAAACCCGAAAAATTTCAGGTGCACATCCCTACTTTTTACACATTACGGCAGACAGTCCCCCTTTTTACACATTACGACAGTCAGCGTTCCCTTTTACTAGTGATGAGCGGGTTCGGTTTCTTGGAAACCGAACCCGCCCGAACTTCTTCAGCCTTTTTGGCGGGGTCCGAGCCGTGCTCTGATTCTCCCGTGCGGCTCGGTTAACCCGAGCACGGCCGAACGTCATCATCCCGCTGTCGGATTCTCGCGAGACTCGGATTCAATATAAGGAGCCGCGCGTCGCCGCCATTTTCACACGTGCATTGAGATTGATAGGGAGAGGACGTGGCTGGCGTCCTCTCTGTTTACTTTATGTACTAGTAGTTAGTTATTATTTTTACGTATTACACTTGATCTAATTGATTTGCTAGTGCTACTGCTTAGCTTAGTGTTGGGAGGATTGGGGAGCTTTTGCTATTTTTTTTTTATCCGTTCTCTGCCTGAACAAAAACGCTCCATACTATCTGTGCTCAGCCTCAGTGTGCTGCATGATATATGTATATCTGACTGTGCTGAGTGCTCACTGCTCACACTGCTTAATTGTGGGGGAGACTGGGGAGCAGTTATAGCAGGAGTACAGTGCACACTTTTGCTGCCAGTGACCACCAGTATACGTTTGTCTGCCTGAAAAAGTTAAACACTCCTGTGGTGTCTTTTTTTTTTTTATTCTATAAACGCATTCTGCTGACAGTGTCCAGCAGGTCTGTCATTCATTATATTATATAAATATACCTACAGTAGTGTTATATTTTTTTTTTTCATCTTTATCATCTCTATACTAGCAGACGCAGTACGGTAGTCCACGGCTGTAGCTAGTGCTACCTCTGTGTCGTGACTTCTAGTGCTCGGCCAATATTGTAAATAATATACCTCTACCTGTGTGGTGTTTTCTTTTTTCTATCTTCATTCATACTAGTCTAGTACTAGTTAGTTTAGCAGTCTGCTGACAGTGTCCAGCAGGTCCGTCATTATATTATATATATATATACCTACAGTAGACAGTAGTATCATATTTTTTTTTATTATAATTCTTTATCATCTCTATACTAGCAGACGCAGTACGGTAGTCCACGGCTGTAGCTAGTGCTACCTCTGTGTCGTGACTACTAGTGCTCGGCCAATATTGTAAATAATATACCTCTACCTGTGTGGTGTTTTCTTTTTTCTATCTTCATTCATACTAGTCTAGTACTAGTTAGTTTAGCAGTCTGCTGACAGTGTCCAGCAGGTCCGTCATTATATTATATATATATATACCTACAGTAGACAGTAGTATCATATATTTTTTTATTATAATTCTTTATCATCTCTATACTAGCAGACGCAGTACGGTAGTCCACGGCTGTAGCTAGTGCTACCTCTGTGTCGTGACTACTAGTGCTCGGCCAATATTGTAAATAATATACCTCTACCTGTGTGGTGTTTTCTTTTTTCTATCTTCATTCATACTAGTCTAGTACTAGTTAGTTTAGCAGTCTTCTGACAGTGTACAGCAGGTCCGTCATTATATTATATATATATATATATACCTACAGTAGACAGTAGTATCATATTTTTTTTTATTATAATTCTTTATCATCTCTATACTAGCAGACGCAGTACGGTAGTCCACGGCTGTAGCTAGTGCTACCTCTGTGTCGTGACTACTAGTGCTCGGCCAATATTGTAAATAATATACCTCTACCTGTGTGGTGTTTTCTTTTTTCTATCTTCATTCATACTAGTCTAGTACTAGTTAGTTTAGCAGTCTGCTGACAGTGTCCAGCAGGTCCGTCATTATATTATATATATATACCTACAGTAGACAGTAGTATCATATTTTTTTTAATTATAATTCTTTATCATCTCTATACTAGCAGACGCAGTACGGTAGTCCTCGGCTGTAGCTAGTGCTACCTCTGTGTCGTGACTACTAGTGCTCGGCCAATATTGTAAATAATATACCTCTACCTGTGTGGTGTTTTCTTTTTTCTATCTTCATTCATACTAGTCTAGTACTAGTTAGTTTAGCAGTCTGCTGACAGTGTCCAGCAGGTCCGTCATTATATTATATATATATATATATACCTACAGTAGACAGTAGTATCATATTTTTTTTTATTATAATTCTTTATCATCTCTATACTAGCAGACGCAGTACGGTAGTCCACGGCTGTAGCTAGTGCTACCTCTGTGTCGTGACTACTAGTGCTCGGCCAATATTGTAAATAATATACCTCTACCTGTGTGGTGTTTTCTTTTTTCTATCTTCATTCATACTAGTCTAGTACTAGTTAGTTTAGCAGTCTGCTGGCAGTGTCCAGCAGGTCCGTCATTATATTATATATATACCTACAGTAGACAGTAGTATCATATTTTTTTTTATTATAATTCTTTATTATCTCTACACTAGCAGATGCAGTACGGTAGTCCACGGCTGTAGCTAGTGCTACCTCTGTGTCGTGACTACTAGTGCTCGGCCAATATTGTAAATAATATACCTCTACCTGTGTGGTGTTTTCTTTTTTCTATCTTCATTCATACTAGTCTAGTACTAGTTAGTTTAGCAGTCTGCTGACAGTGTCCAGCAGGTCCGTCATTATATCATATATATATATATATATATACCTACAGTAGACAGTAGTATCATATTTTTTTTTATTATATCTTTATCATCTCTATACTAGCAGACGCAGTACGGTAGTCCACGGCTGTAGCTACCTCTGTGTCGTCAGTCACTCGTCATCCATAAGTATACTATCCATCCATCTCCATTGTATACCTGAGGTGCCTTTTAGTTGTGCGCATTAAAATATGGAGAACAAAAATGTTGAGGTTCAAAAAATAGGGAAAGATCAAGATCCACTTCCACCTCGTGCTGAATCTGCTGCCACTAGTCATGGCCGAGACGATGAAATGCCATCAACGTCGTCTGCCAAGGCCGATGCCCAATGTCATAGTACAGAGCATGTAAAATCCAAAACACAAAAGATCAGTAAAAAAATGACTCAAAAATCAAAATTAAAATCGTCGGAGAAGCGTAAACTTGCCAATATGCCATTTACCACACGGAGTGGCAAGGAACGGCTGAGGCCCTGGCCTATGTTCATGGCTAGTGGTTCAGCTTCACATGAGGATGGAAGCACTCAGCCTCTCGCTAGAAAAATGAAAAGACTTAAGCTGGCAAAAGCACAGCAAAGAACTGTGCTTTCTTCGAAATCACAAATCCACAAGGAGAGTCCAATTGTGTCGGTTGCGATGCCTGACCTTCCCAACACTGGACGTGAAGAGCATGCGCCTTCCACCATTTGCACGCCCCCTGCAAGTGCTGGAAGGAGCACCCGCAGTCCAGTTCCTGATAGTCAGATTGAAGATGTCAGTGTTGAAGTACACCAGGATGAGGAGGATATGGGTGTTGCTGGTGCTGGGGAGGAAATTGACAAGGAGGATTCTGATGGTGAGGTGGTTTGTTTAAGTCAGGCACCCGGTGAGATACCTGTTGTCCGTTGGAGGAATATGGCCATTGACATGCCTGGTCAAAATACAAAAAAAATCAGCTCTTCGGTGTGGAATTATTTCATCACAAATGCGGACAACAGGTGTCAAGCCGTGTGTTGCCTATGTCAAGCTGTAATAAGTAGGGGTAAGGACGTTAACCACCTCGGAACATCCTCCCTTATACGTCACCTGCAGCGCATTCATCATAAATCATTGACAAGTTCAAAAACTTTGGGCGACAGCGGAAGCAGTCCACTGACCAGTAAATCCCTTCCTCTTGTAACCAAGCTCACGCAAACCACCCCACCAACTCCCTCAGTGTCAATTTCCTCCTTCCCCAGGAATGCCAATAGTCCTGCAGGCCATGTCACTGGCAATTCTGACGAGTCCTCTCCTGCCTGGGATTCCTCCGATGCATCCTTGCGTGTAACGCCTACTGCTGCTGGCGCTGCTGTTGTTGCTGCTGGGAGTCGATGGTCATCCCAGAGGGGAAGTCGTAAGACCACTTTTACTACTTCCACCAAGCAATTGACTGTCCAACAGTCCTTTGCGAGGAAGATGAAATATCACAGCAGTCATCCTGCTGCAAAGCGGATAACTGAGGCCTTGGCATCCTGGGTGGTGAGAAACGTGGTTCCGGTATCCATCATTACTTCAGAGCCAACTATAGACTTGATTGAGGTACTGTGTCCCCGGTACCAAATACCATCTAGGTTCCATTTCTCTAGGCAGGCGATACCGAAAATTTACACAGACCTCAGAAAAAGAGTCCTCAGTGTCCTAAAAAATGCAGTTGTACCCAATGTCCACTTAACCACGGACATGTGGACAAGTGGAGCAGGGCAGACTCAGGACTATATGACTGTGACAGCCCACTGGGTAGATGTATTGACTCCCGCCGCAAGAACAGCAGCGGCGGCACCAGTAGCAGCTTCTCGCAAACGCCAACTCGTTCATAGGCAGGCTACGCTTTGTATCACCGCTTTCCAGAATACGCACACAGCTGAAAACCTCTTACTGCAACTGAGGAAGATCATCGCAGAATGGCTTACCCCAATTGGACTCTCCTGTGGATTTGTGGCATCGGACAATGCCAGCAATATTGTGCGTGCATTACATCTGGGCAAATTCCAGCACGTCCCATGTTTTGCACATACCTTGAATTTGGTGGTGCAGAATTATTTAAAAAACGAGAGGGGCGTGCAAGAGATGCTGTCGGTGGCCAGAAGAATTGCGGGACACTTTCGGCGTACAGGCACCGCGTACAGAAGACTGGAGCAACACCAAAAACGCCTGAACCTGCCCTGCCATCATCTGAAGCAAGAAGTGGTAACGAGGTGGAATTCAACCTGCAACCTTTTGAACTTGCCACACGTGAAGTCAGTTCAAACACTGCCAGCCTGAGTCAGGTCATTCCCCTCATCAGGCTTTTGCAGAAGAAGCTGGAGACATTGAAGGAGGAGCTAAGACAGAGCGATTCCGCTAGGCATGTGGGACTTGTGGATGGAGCCCTTCATTCGCTTAACCAGGATTCACGGGTGGTCAATCTGTTGAAATCAGAGCACTACATTTTGGCCACCGTGCTCGATCCTAGATTTAAAACCTACGTTGTATCTCTCTTTCCGGCAGACACAAGTCTGCAGGGGTTCAAAGACCTGCTGGTGAGAAAATTATCAAGTCAAGTGGAACGTGACCGGTCAACAGCTCCTCCTTCACATTCTCCCGCAATTGGGGGTGCGAGGAAAAGGCTACGAATTCCGAGCCCACCCGCTGGCGGTGATGCAGGGCAGTCTGATGCTGACATCTGGTCCGGACTGAAGGACCTGCCAACGATTACTGACATGTCGTCTACTGTCACTGCATATGATTCTGTCACCATTGAAAGAATGGTGGAGGATTATATGAGTGACCGCATCCAAGTAGGCACGTCAGACAGTCCGTACGTATACTGGCAGGAAAAAGAGGCAATTTGGAGGCCCTTGCACAAACTGGCTTTATTCTACCTAAGTTGCCCTCCCTCCAGTGTGTACTCTGAAAGAATGTTTAGTGCCGCCGCTCACCTTGTCAGCAATCGGCGTACGAGGTTACTTCCAGAAAATGTGGAGAAGATGATGTTCATTAAAATGAATTATAATCAATTCCTCCGTGGAGACATTCACCAGCAGCAATTGCCTCCAGAAAGTACACAGGGACCTGAGATGGTGGATTCCAGTGGGGACGAATTGATAATCTGTGAGGAGGGGGATGTACACAGTGAAAGGGGTGATGAATCGGAGGATGATGATGAGGTGGACATCTTGCCTCTGTAGAGCCAGTTTGTGCAAGGAGAGATTGATTGCTTCTTTTTTGGTGGGGGTCCAAACCAACCCGTCATTTCAGTCACAGTCGTGTGGCAGACCCTGTCACTGAAATGATGGGTTTGTTAAAGTGTGCATGTCCTGTTTATACAACATAAGGGTGGGTGGGAGGGCCCAAGGACAATTCCATCTTGCACCTCTTTTTTCTTTAATTTTTCTTTGCGTCATGTGCTGTTTGGGGAGTACTTTTTGGAAGGGCCATCCTGCGTGACACTGCAGTGCCACTCCTAGATGGGCCAGGTGTTTGTGTCGGCCACTTGGGTCGCTGAGCTTAGTCACACAGCTACCTCATTTCCCCTCTTTTTTTTCTTTGCGTCATGTGCTGTTTGGGGAGTACTTTTTGGAAGGGCCATCCTGCGTGACACTGCAGTGCCACTCCTAGATGGGCCAGGTGTTTGTGTCGGCCACTTGGGTCGCTGAGCTTAGTCACACAGCTACCTCATTTCGCCTCTTTTTTTCTTTGCGTCATGTGCTGTTTGGGGAGTACTTTTTGGAAGGGCCATCCTGCGTGACACTGCAGTGCCACTCCTAGATGGGCTAGGTGTTTGTGTCGGCCACTTGGGTCGCTGAGCTTAGTCACACAGCTATCTCATTTCGCCTCTTTTTTTCTTTGCGTCATGTGCTGTTTGGGGAGTACTTTTTGGAAGGGCCATCCTGCGTGACACTGCAGTGCCACTCCTAGATGGGCCAGGTGTTTGTGTCGGCCACTTGGGTCGCTGAGCTTAGTCACACAGCTACCTCATTTCGCCTCTTTTTTCTTTGCGTCATGTGCTGTTTGGGGAGTACTTTTTGGAAGGGCCATCCTGCGTGACACTGCAGTGCCACTCCTAGATGGGCCAGGTGTTTGTGTCGGCCACTTGGGTCGCTTATCTTAGTCATCCAGCGACCTCGGTGCAAATTTTAGGACTAAAAATAATATTGTTAGGTGTGAGGTGTTCAGAATAGACTGGAAATGAGTGGAAATTATGGTTATTGAGGTTAATAATACTATGGGATCAAAATGACCCCCAAATTCTATGATTTAAGCTGTTTTTTAGGGTTTTTTGAAAAAAACACCCGAATCCAAAACACACCCGAATCCGACAAAAAAAAAATTCGGTGAGGTTTTGCCAAAACGCGTTCGAACCCAAAACACGGCCGCGGAACCGAACCCAAAACCAAAACACAAAACCCGAAAAATTTCCGGTGCACATCACTACCTTTTACACATTACGGCAGACAGCGCCCCCTTTTTACACATTACGGCAGACACAGTCCCCTTTTTTACACATTATGGCAGACAGCATCCCCTTTTTACACATTAAAGCAGACAGCGTCCCCCTTTTTACACATTACGGCAGACAGCGTCCCCCTTTTTACACATTATGGCAGACAGCGTCCCCTTTTTACACATTACGGCAGGCAGTCAATCTTTTTACACTTTACACTAGACAGAGTCCCCACACATTATGGCAGGCTTTTACAAAGGGAAGGAGGGAGGGAGAGAGAGAGAGAGAGAGAGAGAGAGAGTTATAATTACATTTACTCTGGGGCAGCACTAAGACAAGTGTGTGATTGGTAGCATCCGTCCAGCACTGACCTGCAGCCTGACACAATGTCCCCGATGTCACAGAACAGACCTGAGGAGAGCTTATCCTCTATCCTCAGCAGCGCTATGGGTGGGGAGCAGTAGCATCCGAGATAGATCTGTGCCTCCACATTCTGCTCCCTACGGCTGGGTTCCTGGGTCACCACGGCCGCATCTTCTCAGGAGCTAGTCTGCGCTCCTCTTCATTGGCTGCCGCCTACGCTGCCATAGTACCCAGCCGGGAAAGAGGTGGAGTCCACACAGTACAAGCAGCGCTGCCCGCTGTACTGTGTATCACTAGCAGTGCACCCGGGAGAGAAGGAGCCAGGTACGCTGCTAGTGTTATACATTGCTATAAGGTGGCGGCGGAAAAACATTTTAGTGATCTCGGGGTAAGACGGACGGTGGCGCCCACACACCAACTGCGCTGTGTGCAACGCAGCGTCCGCACTGCCCTAGTTACGGCTCTTTGTAGTATAGACTAATCCGTTACAATTAATACACAATCTAAATAGTAGTCGTTGGGCCTAATTCGGACCTGATCGTAGCCTTGCAAAATTTTGCACGGCTACGATCAGCCACCCTGACATGTAGGGTTACGCCCAGCACTGGGCTAGTCCACCCCGCATGTCTGGCCCTCCCCCCACCGCACAGATACAAAAGCATTGCACAGCGGCGATGCTTTTGTACCTGAAGAGTAATGCCCTACCTGCACATCTCCTGCGCGCTGGCAGGGAGCTACTAGTCACTCTCCGGGTCGCAGTGGCTGCGCGTGACATCTTGCAGCTGCCGCGTCCCGCCCCACCGCACGGTCCGGGCCCGCCCCCTCCTGCCCAGCGAACACCTCTGCCTGTCTATCAAGCAGAGGCGTCTGTTGGGCTGAAAGGCTGATCGTATATCTGGCATGCGGCAGCACACTGCGGCGCCTGCGCATACTCAGTTCAGACCTGCTCGCCCACTGTGCCAAAATGCACAGCAGCGATCAGTTCTGAATTAACCCCATTGTTGCTAACACTTCATTGTACAGACTGGATAAAACAAATGTCTTCTTGGATCTGTATATCGCTGTAGGGGTTTTAAGAAATTTTTTGCGCAGTTGATGAAAATCTCTCAACTACATGAACATCTGCATTGCGTGCCAATAAGTCACTGTATGTTCTGTGACTCTTCACTTAAATTAGCCAATGGGCTGAGTATAAGTGGTGGGAAGCAATGGTAGGAAACCATTGATTGTTTATACCATTGGTGGACATCGGTGCAGTGGCTGGAGGTGGTACTCGGTGATCGGTGGGCCAATCAGGCAGAGGGGCTTGTCATTTCATGATACATCAGTGGTGGCGCTAAGCTCTATGCCCCTAGCACATGGAGAAAGAAAATAGCAGGCTCTCTTTTATTGATGTCAGTGAACCATTGGATCTCCATCATTGATTAAAAATGATTGGCCTTTGGTGGCAAACCATCAATGATTGTTAAACATCAATGGTTCATGGTTGATCTCTACTCAGGATTGTTTTTCCCAAAAAGAGTACATGGTCTCAGATGACCAAATCTCAGGATGGCAGAATTAGGGTTCCCTGCTTACCTCCTGGCCCATAAGTTGTCTCTTCTCTCTTTTCCCCCAAGTGCTCCAATCCAGCGGCGGATCCTTACCTGTCTGGCCATGGGGTTTGCATCATGTCTGGCTGATTCCACCTCCTCCAATGGCCTCCAAAAGATTGACGGCTAATGTCACTGGGAGGCAGTGGCGAATTTCCCATTAGGCACGTGAGGCACCTGGTGAGAGGTGGAACTAAAGTCTGATGGGAAGAGGTGGAGCCTAAACCGGGGGAGAGCATTATGTCCGGTGCACAACTGCAGGCTACCTTGTAGGGACTGCATTGGCTGCAGCCCCTAGAAGCCAGATAGGGCTGACGTAATAGCATGGAAAGCGCTCTCTCTGCTGTTGCAGACTGGCAGCCCCAGGGGGAGAAAACACTGTGGGCCGGATGCAAATCATATTGCACCCGCTATCTGCCGTCTAAAGTGACGGGAGATAGCGGGGCGATATTCAAATGTACCCTGTTATCACGCTGATTGCGCTCATTACAGTTTGGTTTAGGCGCGTCAAGTAGCTAAACTTGACTAAAGTAATGGGCGCGATCGTGAAGAGACCCGTTTGGGCACCCAAATGGGTCTCTTTACACGCATTCCAGCTTGCTACCTCCGGGGGTAGCAAGCTGAAATTAAGTTGTCGCGCCCATCTGCAGTAACATTAAAATACCACTGGCGGGCGCGATAGGGGGCGAGAGGGACAGGCTAATATTTGGATCCGCCCCTGTATGTCTGGATGTTTTCAACAGGGAGCGCTTCCAATGGCAAGTCACTTCAATCACTTAGAGGTCTATTTATTAACATTATTTTTACTAAAATAAAGTGAAAAAGAGTGTTTTCTGTTTTCACACCGTTTTCACATTATTTTAGTATCACCTGAATGTATTAAAGGGCATTTGGGGCAGTTTTCATGAAAAACTGCTCCAAACCCTTTAGTTTACCTTTTTTTTTAGTAACCCGTGCATTGGAGATGATAGGGAGAGGACGTGCAGCGTTCTCTCAGTTTCTGTGCTCAGTGTGCTGCAAATATCTGTGCTCAGTGTGCTGCAAATATCTGTGCTCAGTGTGCTTGCAAATATCTGTGCTCAGTGTGCTGAAAATATCTACGTTCTCTGCCTGAAAAACGCTCCATATCTGTGCTGCATTGTAGTATAGGAGGACAGTGCAGAATTTTGCTGACCACCAGTATTATATAGCAGTACGGTACAGTAGTCCACTGCTCTACCTACCTCTGTGTCGTCGAGTATACTATCCATCCATACCTGTGCTGCATTTTAGTTGTGCGCAGTATTATATAGTAGGAGGACAGTGCAGAATTTTGCTGACCACCAGTATATATATAGCAGTACGGTACAGTAGTCCACTGCTCTACCTACCTCTGTGTCATCAAGTATACTATCCATCCATACCTGTGCTGCATTTTAGTTGTGCGCAGTATTATATAGTAGGAGGACAGTGCAGAATTTTGCTGACCACCAGTATATATATAGCAGTACGGTACAGTAGTCCACTGCTCTACCTATCTCTGTGTCGTCAAGTATACTATCCATCCATACCTGTGCTGCATTTTAGTTGTGCACAGTATTATATAGTAGGAGGACAGTGCAGAATTTTGCTGACCACCAGTATATATATATATATATATATATATCAGTACGGTACAGTAGTCCATTGCTCTACCTCTGTGTCGTCAAGTATACTACAAAAGTTCAGTAAAATGACCCAAAAAACAAAATTAAAAGCATCTGATGAGAAGCGTAAACTTGCCAATATGCCATTTACGACACGGAGTGGCAAGGAGCGACTGAGGCCCTGGCCTATGTTCATGGCTAGTGGTTCAGATTCACAAGAGGATGGAAGCACTCATCCTCTCGCTAGAAAACTGCAGTGCCACTCCTAGGTGGGCCAGGTGTTTGTGTCGGCCACTTGGGTCGCTTAGCTTAGCCATCCAGCGACCTTGGTGCACCTCTTTTTTTCTTTGCATCATGTGCTGTTTGGGGACAATTTTTTGAAGTGCCATCCTGTCTGACACTGCAGTGCCACTCCTAGATGGGCCAGGTGTTTGTGTCGGCCACTTGGGTCGCTTAGCTTAGCCATCCAGCGACCTTGGTGCACCTCTTTTTTTCTTTGCATCATGTGCTGTTTGGGGACAATTTTTTGAAGTGCCATCCTGTCTGACACTGCAGTGCCACTCCTAGATGGGCCAGGTGTTTGTGTCGGCCACTTGGGTCGCTTAGCTTAGCCATCCAGCGACCTTGGTGCACCTCTTTTTTTCTTTGCATCATGTGCTGTTTGGGGGCTATTTTTTAAATCGTCTATCCTGTCTGACACTGCAGTGCCACTCCTAGATGGGCCAGGTGTTTGTGTCGGCCACTTGTGTCGCTTAGCTTAGTCATCCAACGACCTCGGTGCAAATTTTAGGACTAAAAATAATATTGTGAGGTGTGAGGTGTTCAGAATAGACTGGAAATGAGTGGAAATTATGGTTATTGAGGTTAATAATACTATGGGATCAAAATGAACCCCAAATTCTATGATTTAAGCTGTTTTTGAGGGTTTTTTGTAAAAAAAAAAAAAAAATTGAATCCAAAACACACCCGAATCCGACAAAAAATTTTCAGGGAGGTTTTGCCAAAACGCGTCCAAATCCAAAACATGGCCGCGGAACTGAATCCAAAACCAAAACACAAAACCCGAAAAATTTCCGTAACTACCAAAGTGCAGTGCACCCAGTGGCTGCTTCATGTGTAAATGCTGCCTACTGCAAATTTCTAATCAGCCAATTATGTTGTGTTAGAGGCATGGTGTGATTCAGATCTGATCATAGATATGCTAAATTTAGCGCATCTAAAATCAGCTTCTCAGACATGTGGGGGGACGCCCAGCACAGGGCTAGTCCACCCCGCTTGTCAGGCCCTACCCCCACCCCTGTACAGGTGCGAAAGCATCACATGGAGGCGTTGCTGTGGCACCCACTGAGTAGCTCCCTGCCAGCGCAGCTCCTGCACGCTGGCAGGCCGCTACTCGCCGCGTCTGTGTGCGACATCACGCAGTCACCGAGGCCTGCCCCCGCAACGGTCCGAACACGCCAGCCACACCCGCTCCTGCCCCGTGACTGCCTCTGCCTGCCAATCAGGCAGAGGTGATCGCAGGCCAGAGATGCTTTTAGCACCTCACTGGGCTCCCGGGGTGCGCACGCGCAGTGCGGCCGCTGCGCAGGTGGACTCCACAAAAGGATTCAGACTGAGATCGCTGCCGATGCGGCGATCCAGTCTGAATTAGCCGCTATGGTCCTGCAATTTTTAAAACACTGGTGTATTCAGTGGGATTCGTACCCAGCACCTTGTGCAAGGTGAACTTTAGACCAGCGCTCCAGCCATTAATGATACAAAAACATAACAAATCCACATTAGTAAATACTGTAAGCTAAACATCTTAGATAATAAACAACCTTTGGATGTCCAGCCCTGTGACAGAAATGGTAGAGCTGTCCAAAAATTAATGAGGAAATTAATGAGGGAAAAAAAAAAAAAAAAACCTTTTTTCGGGAGGTATCTGCAGATTTTGGGAGTTATTCAGGTTTGGTAGCAAACCAAAAAAGCACACTAAAGGGCAAAACCATGTAACACTGCAGGTGGGGAGATGTAACATGTGCAGAGAGAGTTAGATGTGGAGGGGTTATGTGGTTTATGTGCAGGGTAAATACTGGCTGCTTTATTTTTACACTGCAATTTAGATTTCAGTTTGAACACAGCCCACCCAAATCTAACTCTCTCTGCACATGTTATATCTGTCCCACCTGCACTGCACATGGTTTTGCCCATTAGTGTGCTTTTTTGGTTTGCTAACAAACCTGAATAATCCCCTTTACACTAGAGATGAGCGGGTTCGGTTCCTCGGAAACCGAACCCGCCCGAACTTCAGGTTTTTTTACACGGGTCCGAGCGACTCGGATCTTCCCGCCTTGCTCGGTTAACCCGAGCACGCCCGAACGTCATCATCCCGCTGTCGGATTCTCGCGAGGCTCGGATTCTATCGCGAGACTCGGATTCTATATAAGGAGCCGCGCGTCGCCGCCATTTTCACACGTGCATTGAGATTGATAGGGAGAGGACGTGGCTGGCGTCCTCTCCGTTTATAGAGAGTGAGACTAGAGTAGAGAGAGACACAGTATTATTTACTTTAGTAATTTTGGGGAGCATTAGGAGGAGTACTACTACTTGCTGAAGTGATAGTGTGACTGTATATCTGACTTGTGGGGGAGACAGTGGGGAGCAGTTAGAGTCTGAGAGCAGGAGTACATATTTTAACTAGAGATGAGCGCCGGAAATTTTTCGGGTTTTGTGTTTTGGTTTTGGGTTCGGTTCCGCGGCCGTGTTTTGGGTTCGACCGCGTTTTGGCAAAACCTCACCGAATTTTTTTTGTCGGATTCGGGTGTGTTTTGGATTCGGGTGTTTTTTTCAAAAAACCCTAAAAAACAGCTTAAATCATAGAATTTGGGGGTCATTTTGATCCCAAAGTATTATTAACCTCAAAAACCATAATTTACACTCATTTTCAGTCTATTCTGAATACCTCACACCTCACAATATTATTTTTAGTCCTAAAATTTGCACCGAGGTCGCTGTGTGAGTAAGATAAGCGACCCCTAGTGGCCGACACAAACACCGGGCCCATCTAGGAGTGGCACTGCAGTGTCACGCAGGATGTCCCTTCCAAAAAACCCTCCCAAAACAGCACATGACGCAAAGAAAAAAAGAGGCGCAATGAGGTAGCTGACTGTGTGAGTAAGATAAGCGACCCTAGTGGCCGACACAAACACCGGGCCCATCTAGGAGTGGCACTGCAGTGTCACGCAGGATGTCCCTTCCAAAAAACCCTCCCCAAACAGCACATGACGCAAAGAAAAAAAGAGGCGCAATGAGGTAGCTGACTGTGTGAGTAAGATAAGCGACCCTAGTGGCCGACACAAACACCGGGCCAATCTAGGAGTGGCACTGCAGTGTCACGCAGGATGTCCCTTCCAAAAAACCCTCCCCAAACAGCACATGACGCAAAGAAAAAAAGAGGCGCAATGAGGTAGCTGACTGTGTGAGTAAGATAAGCGACCCTAGTGGCCGACACAAACACCGGGCCCATCTAGGAGTGGCACTGCAGTGTCATGCAGGATGTCCCTTCCAAAAAACCCTCCCCAAACAGCACATGACGCAAAGAAAAAAAGAGGCGCAATGAGGTAGCTGACTGTGTGAGTAAGATAAGCGACCCTAGTGGCCGACACAAACACCGGGCCCATCTAGGAGTGGCACTGCAGTGTCACGCAGGATGGCCCTTCCAAAAAACCCTCCCCAAACAGCACATGACGCAAAGAAAAATAAAAGAAAAAAGAGGTGCAAGATGGAATTGTCCTTGGGCCCTCCCACCCACCCTTATGTTGTATAAACAGGACATGCACACTTTAACCAACCCATCATTTCAGTGACAGGGTCTGCCACACGACTGTGACTGATATGACGGGTTGGTTTGGACCCCCCCCAAAAAAGAAGCAATTAATCTCTCCTTGCACAAACTGGCTCTACAGAGGCAAGATGTCCACCTCATCATCATCCTCCGATATATCACCGTGTACATCCCCCTCCTCACAGATTATCAATTCGTCCCCACTGGAATCCACCATCTCAGCTCCCTGTGTACTTTGTGGAGGCAATTGCTGCTGGTCAATGTCTCCGCGGAGGAATTGATTATAATTCATTTTAATGAACATCATCTTCTCCACATTTTCTGGATGTAACCTCGTACGCCGATTGCTGACAAGGTGAGCGGCGGCACTAAACACTCTTTCGGAGTACACACTTGTGGGAGGGCAACTTAGGTAGAATAAAGCCAGTTTGTGCAAGGGCCTCCAAATTGCCTCTTTTTCCTGCCAGTATAAGTACGGACTGTGTGACGTGCCTACTTGGATGCGGTCACTCATATAATCCTCCACCATTCTTTCAATGTTGAGAGAATCATATGCAGTGACAGTAGACGACATGTCCGTAATCGTTGTCAGGTCCTTCAGTCCGGACCAGATGTCAGCATCAGCAGTCGCTCCAGACTGCCCTGCATCACCGCCAGCGGGTGGGCTCGGAATTCTGAGCCTTTTCCTCGCACCCCCAGTTGCGGGAGAATGTGAAGGAGGAGATGTTGACAGGTCGCGTTCCGCTTGACTTGACAATTTTCTCACCAGCAGGTCTTTCAACCCCAGCAGACTTGTGTCTGCCGGAAAGAGAGATCCAAGGTAGGTTTTAAATCTAGGATCGAGCACGGTGGCCAAAATGTAGTGCTCTGATTTCAACAGATTGACCACCCGTGAATCCTTGTTAAGCGAATTAAGGGCTCCATCCACAAGTCCCACATGCCTAGTGGAATCGCTCCGTGTTAGCTCCTCCTTCAATGTCTCCAGCTTCTTCTGCAAAAGCCTGATGAGGGGAATGACCTGACTCAGGCTGGCAGTGTCTGAACTGACTTCACGTGTGGCAAGTTCAAAGGGCATCAGAACCTTGCACAACGTTGAAATCATTCTCCACTGCACTTGAGACAGGTGCATTCCACCTCCTATATCGTGCTCAGTTGTATAGGCTTGAATGGCCTTTTGCTGCTCCTCCAACCTCTGAAGCATATAGAGGGTTGAATTCCACCTCGTTACCACTTCTTGCTTCAGATGATGGCAGGGCAGGTTCAGTAGTTTTTGGTGGTGCTCCAGTCTTCTGTACGTAGTGCCTGTACGCCGAAAGTGTCCCGCAATTCTTCTGGCCACCGACAGCATCTCTTGCACGCCCCTGTCGTTTTTTTAAAAATTCTGCACCACCAAATTCATGGTATGTGCAAAACATGGGACGTGCTGGAATTTGCCCATATTTAATGCACACACAATATTGCTGGCGTTGTCCGATGCCACAAATCCACAGGAGAGTCCAATTGGGGTAAGCCATTCCGCGATGATCTTCCTCAGTTGCCGTAAGAGGTTTTCAGCTGTGTGCGTATTCTGGAAAGCGGTGATACAAAGCGTAGCCTGCCTAGGAAAGAGTTGGCGTTTGCGAGATGCTGCTACTGGTGCCGCCGCTGCTGTTCTTGCGGCGGGAGTCCATACAGCTACCCAGTGGGCTGTCACAGTCATATAGTCCGTGTACATTCTCGGTATTGCCTGCATAGAGAAGTGGAACCTAGATGGTATTTGGTAACGGGGGCACACTGCCTCAATAAATTGTCTAGTTCCCTGTGAACTAACGGCGGATACCGGACGCACGTCTAACACCAACATAGTTGTCAAGGCCTCAGTGACAGTTATCCGCTTTGCAGCAGGATGACTGCTGTGATATTTCATCTTCCTCGCAAAGGACTGTTGGACAGTCAATTGCTTACTGGAAGTAGTACAAGTGGGCTTACGACTTCCCCTCTGGGATGACCATCGACTCCCAGCAGCAACAACAGCAGCGCCAGCAGCAGTAGGCGTTACACGCAAGGATGCATCGGAGGAATCCCAGGCAGGAGAGGACTCGTCAGAATTGCCAGTGACATGGCCTGCAGGACTATTGGCATTCCTGGGGAAGGAGGAAATTGACACTGAGGGAGTTGGTGGGGTGGTTTGCGTGAGCTTGGTTACAAGAGGAAGGGATTTACTGGTCAGTGGACTGCTTCCGCTGTCGGCCAAAGTTTTTGAACTTGTCACTGACTTATTATGAATGCGCTGCAGGTGACGTATAAGGGAGGATGTTCCGAGGTGGTTAACGTCCTTACCCCTACTTATTACAGCTTGACAAAGGGAACACACGGCTTGACAAATGTTGTCCGCATTTCTGGTGAAATACTTCCACACCGAAGAGCTGATTTTTTTGGTATTTTCACCAGGCATGTCAACGGCCATATTCCTCCCACGGACAACAGGTGTCTCCCCGGGTGCCTGACTTAAACAAACCACCTCACCATCAGAATCCTCCTGGTCAATTTCCTCCCCAGCGCCAGCAACACCCATATCCTCCTCATCCTGGTGTACTTCAACACTGACATCTTCAATCTGACTATCAGGAACTGGACTGCGGGTGCTCCTTCCAGCACTTGCAGGGGGCGTGCAAATGGTGGAAGGCGCATGCTCTTCACGTCCAGTGTTGGGAAGGTCAGGCATCGCAACCGACACAATTGGACTCTCCTTGTGGATTTGGGATTTCGAAGAACGCACAGTTCTTTGCGGTGCTACTGCTTTTGCCAGCTTGAGTCTTTTCATTTTTCTAGCGAGAGGCTGAGTGCCTCCATCCTCATGTGAAGCTGAACCACTAGCCATGAACATAGGCCAGGGCCTCAGCCGTTCCTTGCCACTCCGTGTGGTAAATGGCATATTGGCAAGTTTACGCTTCTCCTCCGACAATTTTATTTTAGGTTTTGGAGTCCTTTTTTTACTGATATTTGGTGTTTTGGATTTGACATGCTCTGTACTATGCCATTGGGCATCGGCCTTGGCAGACGACGTTGCTGGCATTTCATCGTCTCGGCCATGACTAGTGGCAGCAGCTTCAGCACGAGGTGGAAGTGGATCTTGATCTTTCCCTAATTTTGGAACCTCAACATTTTTGTTCTCCATATTTTAATAGGCACAACTAAAAGGCACCTCAGGTAAACAATGGAGATGGATGGATACTAGTATACAATTATGGATGGACTGCCGAGTGCCGACACAGAGGTAGCTACAGCCGTGGACTACTGTACTGTACTGTGTCTGCTGCTAATATAGACTGGATGATAATGAGATGTAGTATGTATAAAGAAGAAAAAAAAAAAAAACCACGGGTAGGTGGTATACAATTATGGATGGACTGCCGAGTGCCGACACAGAGGTAGCTACAGCCGTGGACTACCGTACTGTGTCTGCTGCTAATATAGACTGGTTGATAAAGAGATGTAGTATGTATGTATAAAGAAGAAAGAAAAAAAAACCACGGGTAGGTGGTATACAATTATGGACGGACTGCCGAGTGCCGACACAGAGGTAGCTACAGCCGTGGACTACCGTACTGTGTCTGCTGCTAATATAGACTGGTTGATAAAGAGATGTAGTATGTATGTATAAAGAAGAAAGAAAAAAAAACCACGGGTAGGTGGTATACAATTATGGATGGACTGCCGAGTGCCGACACAGAGGTAGCTACAGCCGTGGACTACCGTACTGTACTGTGTCTGCTGCTAATATAGACTGGATGATAATGAGATGTAGTATGTATAAAGAAGAAAGAAAAAAAAAACCACGGGTAGGTGGTATACAATTATGGATGGACTGCCGAGTGCCGACACAGAGGTAGCTACAGCCGTGGACTACCGTACTGTGTCTGCTGCTAATATAGACTGGTTGATAAAGAGATGTAGTATGTATGTATAAAGAAGAAAGAAAAAAAAACCACGGGTAGGTGGTATACAATTATGGACGGACTGCCGAGTGCCGACACAGAGGTAGCTACAGCCGTGGACTACCGTACTGTGTCTGCTGCTAATATAGACTGGTTGATAAAGAGATGTAGTATGTATGTATAAAGAAGAAAGAAAAAAAAACCACGGGTAGGTGGTATACAATTATGGATGGACTGCGGAGTGCCGACACAGAGGTAGCTACAGCCGTGGACTACCGTACTGTACTGTGTCTGCTGCTAATATAGACTGGATGATAATGAGATGTAGTATGTATAAAGAAGAAAGAAAAAAAAAACACGGGTAGGTGGTATACAATTATGGATGGACTGCCGAGTGCCGACACAGAGGTAGCTACAGCCGTGGACTACCGTACTGTACTGTGTCTGCTGCTAATAGACTGGATGATAATGAGATGTAGTATGTATAAAGAAGAAAGAAAAAAAAACCACGGGTAGGTGGTATACAATTATGGATGGACTGCCGAGTGCCGACACAGAGGTAGCTACAGCCGTGGACTACCGTACTGTACTGTGTCTGCTGCTAATAGACTGGATGATAATGAGATGTAGTATGTATAAAGAAGAAAGAAAAAAAAAACCACGGGTAGGTGGTATACAATTATGGATGGACTGCCGAGTGCCGACACAGAGGTAGCTACAGCCGTGAACTACCGTACTGTGTCTGCTGCGACTGGATGATAAATAATGATATAAAAAATATATATATATCACTACTGCAGCCGGACAGGTATATATTATATAATGACGGACCTGCTGGACACTGTCTGTCAGCAGAATGAGTTTTTTATTTTATAGAATAAAAAAACACCACACAAGTCACACGACGTGTGTTTAACTTTTACAGGCAGACATTCACAATACAATATAGTATACTATATACTGGTGGTCAGGTCACTGGTCAGTCACACTGGCAGTGGCACTCCTGCAGAAAAAAAGTGTGCACTGTTTAATTTTAATATGTACTCCTGGCTCCTGCTATAACCTAACTGCTCCCCAGTCTCCCCCACAATTAAGCTGTGTGAGCACAGTCAGATATTATACATAGATGATGCAGCAGCACACTGGGCTGAGCACAGATATGGTATGTGACTGAGTCACTGTGTATCGTTTTTTCAGGCAGAGAACGGATTATATTAAATAATATAAAACTGCACTGGTGGTCACTGGTCAGTCACTAGTATAACTAACTAATACTATCTGCAAAATTCTGCACTCTCTGTCTGAGTACTCCTCCTAAGCTCCAGTAAATGAAGTGTCACTGTCTCACTCTGTCACTAGTATAACTAACTAATACTATCAGCAAAATTCTGCACTCTCTGTCTGAGTACTCCTCCTAAGCTCCAGTAAATGAAGTGTCACTGTCTCACTCTCACTCTCCTATCTATTTCTTCTCTAAACGGAGAGGACGCCAGCCACGTCCTCTCACTATCAATCTCAATGCACGTGTAAAATGGCGGCGACGCGCGGCTCCTTATATAGAATCCGAGTCTCGCGATAGAATCCGAGCCTCGCGAGAATCCGACAGCGTCATGATGACGTTCGGGCGCGCTCGGGTTAACCGAGCAAGGCGGGAAGATCCGAGTCGCTCGGATCCGTGTAAAAAAAGCTGAAGTTCGGGCGGGTTCGGATTCCGAGGTACCGAACCCGCTCATCACTAATTTTAACGTACAGTGCACACTTTTGCTGGCACTCTGCTGCCAGAGTGCCACACTGCCATTGTGACCACACTGACCACCAGTATATATTGTGATTGTCTGCTTAGGAGTACTACTTGCAAGTTGCTGATAGTGTGACCAGTGACCTGACCACCAGTTTAATTAATCACCACCAGTTTAATATATATATATATATATATATATATATATATAATTGTATATAATATATATATAATTGTATATGTATACCACCTACCCGTGTTTTTTTTTTTTTCTTCTTGATACATACTACTATAGTAGCTTACTGTAGCAGTCTGCGGTGCTGCTGAGCTGACAGTGTCCAGCAGGTCCGTCATCAGTCATTACATAATAAATATATATACCTGTCCGGCTGCAGTACTAGTGATATTATATATATATATATTCATTTCATCTCATTATCATCCAGTCTATATTAGCAGCAGACACAGTACGATAGTCCACGGCTGTAGCTACCTCTGTGTCGGCAGTCGCTGGTCCATCCATAATTGTATACCACCTACCCGTGGTTTTTTTTTTTCTCTTTCTTCTTGATACATACTACCATAGTAGCTTACTGTAGCAGTCTGCGGTGCTGCAGAGCTGACAGTGTCCAGCAGGTCCGTCATCAGTCATTACATAATAAATATATATACCTGTCCGGCTGCAGTACTAGTGATATTATATATATATATATATATATTAATTTCATCTCATTATCATCCAGTCTATATTAGCAGCAGACACAGTACGGTAGTCCACGGCTGTAGCTACCTCTGTGTCGGCAGTCGCTGGTCCATCCATAATTGTATACCACCTACCCGTGGTTTTTTTTTTCCTCTTTCTTCTTGATACATACTACTATAGTAGCTTACTGTAGCAGTCTGCGGTGCTGCTGAGCTGACAGTGTCCAGCAGGTCCGTCATCAGTCATTACATAATAAATATATATACCTGTCCGGCTGCAGTACTAGTGATATTATATATATATATATATATATATATATATATTAATTTCATCTCATTATCATCCAGTCTATATTAGCAGCAGACACAGTACGGTAGTCCACGGCTGTAGCTACCTCTGTGTCGGCAGTCGCTCGTCCATCCATAAGTATACTAGTATCCATCCATCTCCATTGTTTACCTGAGGTGCCTTTTAGTTGTGCCTATTAAAATATGGAGAACAAAAATGTTGAGGTTCCAAAATTAGGGAAAGATCAAGATCCACTTCCACCTCGTGCTGAAGCTGCTGCCACTAGTCATGGCCGAGACGATGAAATGCCAGCAACGTCGTCTGCCAAGGCCGATGCCCAATGTCATAGTACAGAGCATGTAAAATCCAAAACACCAAATATCAGTAAAAAAAGGACTCCAAAATCTAAAATAAAATTGTCGGAGGAGAAGCGTAAACTTGCCAATATGCCATTTACCACACGGAGTGGCAAGGAACGGCTGAGGCCCTGGCCTATGTTCATGGCTAGTGGTTCAGCTTCACATGAGGATGGAAGCACTCAGCCTCTCGCTAGAAAAATGAAAAGACTCAAGCTGGCAAAAGCACCCCAAAGAACTGTGCATTCTTCGAAATCCCAAATCCACAAGGAGAGTCCAATTGTGTCGGTTGCGATGCCTGACCTTCCCAACACTGGACGTGAAGAGCATGCGCCTTCCACCATTTGCACGCCCCCTGCAAGTGCTGGAAGGAGCACCCGCAGTCCAGTTCCTGATAGTCAGATTGAAGATGTCAGTGTTGAAGTACACCAGGATGAGGAGGATATGGGTGTTGCTGGCGCTGGGGAGGAAATTGACAAGGAGGATTCTGATGGTGAGGTGGTTTGTTTAAGTCAGGCACCCGGGGAGACACCTGTTGTCCGTGGGAGGAATAGGGCCGTTGACATGCCTGGTGAAAATACCAAAAAAATCAGCTCTTCGGTGTGGAAGTATTTCAACAGAAATGCGGACAACATTTGTCAAGCCGTGTGTTGCCTTTGTCAAGCTGTAATAAGTAGGGGTAAGGACGTTAACCACCTCGGAACATCCTCCCTTATACGTCACCTGCAGCGCATTCATAATAAGTCAGTGACAAGTTCAAAAACTTTGGGCGACAGCGGAAGCAGTCCACTGACCAGTAAATCCCTTCCTCTTGTAACCAAGCTCACGCAAACCACCCCACCAACTCCCTCAGTGTCAATTTCCTCCTTCCCCAGGAATGCCAATAGTCCTGCAGGCCATGTCACTGGCAATTCTGACGAGTCCTCTCCTGCCTGGGATTCCTCCGATGCATCCTTGCGTGTAACGCCTACTGCTGCTGGCGCTGCTGTTGTTGCTGCTGGGAGTCGATGGTCATCCCAGAGGGGAAGTCGTAAGACCACTTTTACTACTTCCACCAAGCAATTGACTGTCCAACAGTCCTTTGCGAGGAAGATGAAATATCACAGCAGTCATCCTGCTGCAAAGCGGATAACTGAGGCCTTGGCATCCTGGGTGGTGAGAAACGTGGTTCCGGTATCCATCATTACTTCAGAGCCAACTATAGACTTGATTGAGGTACTGTGTCCCCGGTACCAAATACCATCTAGGTTCCATTTCTCTAGGCAGGCGATACCGAAAATTTACACAGACCTCAGAAAAAGAGTCCTCAGTGT
This sequence comes from Pseudophryne corroboree, assembly GCF_028390025.1. Classification (NCBI taxonomy): domain Eukaryota; kingdom Metazoa; phylum Chordata; class Amphibia; order Anura; family Myobatrachidae; genus Pseudophryne; species Pseudophryne corroboree. Next base: position 1,016,692,010 of record NC_086445.1, on the reverse strand, counting down.
CCTAAAAAATGCAGTTGTACCCAATGTCCACTTAACCACGGACATGTGGACAAGTGGAGCAGGGCAGACTCAGGACTATATGACTGTGACAGCCCACTGGGTAGATGTATTGACTCCCGCCGCAAGAACAGCAGCGGCGGCACCAGTAGCAGCTTCTCGCAAACGCCAACTCGTTCATAGGCAGGCTACGCTTTGTATCACCGCTTTCCAGAATACGCACACAGCTGAAAACCTCTTACTGCAACTGAGGAAGATCATCGCAGAATGGCTTACCCCAATTGGACTCTCCTGTGGATTTGTGGCATCGGACAATGCCAGCAATATTGTGCGTGCATTACATCTGGGCAAATTCCAGCACGTCCCATGTTTTGCACATACCTTGAATTTGGTGGTGCAGAATTATTTAAAAAACGAGAGGGGCGTGCAAGAGATGCTGTCGGTGGCCAGAAGAATTGCGGGACACTTTCGGCGTACAGGCACCGCGTACAGAAGACTGGAGCAACACCAAAAACGCCTGAACCTGCCCTGCCATCATCTGAAGCAAGAAGTGGTAACGAGGTGGAATTCAACCTGCAACCTTTTGAACTTGCCACACGTGAAGTCAGTTCAAACACTGCCAGCATGAGTCAGGTCATTCCCCTCATCAGGCTTTTGCAGAAGAAGCTGGAGACATTGAAGGAGGAGCTAAGACAGAGCGATTCCGCTAGGCATGTGGGACTTGTGGATGGAGCCCTTCATTCGCTTAACCAGGATTCACGGGTGGTCAATCTGTTGAAATCAGAGCACTACATTTTGGCCACCGTGCTCGATCCTAGATTTAAAACCTACGTTGTATCTCTCTTTCCGGCAGACACAAGTCTGCAGGGGTTCAAAGACCTGCTGGTGAGAAAATTATCAAGTCAAGTGGAACGTGACCGGTCAACAGCTCCTCCTTCACATTCTCCCGCAATTGGGGGTGCGAGGAAAAGGCTACGAATTCCGAGCCCACCCGCTGGCGGTGATGCAGGGCAGTCTGATGCTGACATCTGGTCCGGACTGAAGGACCTGCCAACGATTACTGACATGTCGTCTACTGTCACTGCATATGATTCTGTCACCATTGAAAGAATGGTGGAGGATTATATGAGTGACCGCATCCAAGTAGGCACGTCAGACAGTCCGTACGTATACTGGCAGGAAAAAGAGGCAATTTGGAGGCCCTTGCACAAACTGGCTTTATTCTACCTAAGTTGCCCTCCCACAAGTGTGTACTCCGAAAGAGTGTTTAGTGCCGCCGTTCACCTTGTCAGCAATCGGCGTACGAGGTTACTTCCAGAAAATGTGGAGAAGATGATGTTCATTAAAATGAATTATAATCAATTCCTCCGTGGAGACATTGACCAGCAGCAATTGCCTCCACAAAGTACACAGGGAGCTGAGATGGTGGATTCCAGTGGGGACGAATTGATAATCTGTGAGGAGCGGGATGTACACGGTGATATATCGGAGGATGATGATGAGGTGGACATCTTGCCTCTGTAGAGCCAGTTTGTGCAAGGAGAGATTAATTGCTTCTTTTTCGGTGGGGGTCCAAACCAACCCGTCATTTCAGTCACAGTCGTGTGGCAGACCCTGTCACTGAAATGATGGGTTGGTTAAAGTGTGCATGTCCTGTTTATACAACATAAGGGTGGGTGGGAGGGCCCAAGGACAATTCCATCTTGCACCTCTTTTTTCTTTCATTTTTATTTGCGTCATGTGCTGTTTGGGGAGTGTTTTTTGGAAGGGCCATCCTGCGTGACACTGCAGTGCCACTCCTAGATGGGCCAGGTGTTTGTGTCGGCCACTAGGGTCGCTTAGCTTACTCACAAAGCTACCTCATTGCGCCTCTTTTTTTCTTCTTTGCGTCATGTGCTGTTTGGGGAGTGTTTTTTGGAAGGGCCATCCTGCGTGACACTGCAGTGCCACTCCTAGATGGGCCAGGTGTTTGTGTCGGCCACTAGGGTCGCTTATCTTACTCACACAGCTACCTCATTGCGCCTCTTTTTTTCTTCTTTGCATCATGTGCTGTTTGGGGAGTGTTTTTTGGAAGGGCCATCCTGCGTGACACT